>NC_056739.1:1608318236-1608387822 GCF_019279795.1 Protopterus annectens
TGGAAATGTTTATACATGTGTATCTGTTTGTATATATTTACAGGGGTGTGTTTGTGTGTTTAGTTGTAGATACTTGCATTAGTATTTGTGCGAGATGATAAAGAGCTTGTCAATGCAGTTGTTTGAACACATTTGATAAGCTGTTTATAACCATGTAAATCAAGTATTAATGTAATTCAGTGCCATGCAAGTCATCCGTGACTGATTCTGAATCACATTAAGTTCCAACAGCACAACTCACCTTATAAGAGCAATTTGTACTACTTCAAGACTTGTCTACGCTTGTACTCTGTTTATGGGAATAATGGCTGGACACACAGCTTAAACAGCAGAGTCCGTGAATAAAAGATGCATTGAACAGGAGCTCTGAGTATTAATATTTTGCTGTGAATGTGTACTTAAAGCAAACACACAACAGGTGGCAATGAGGCTGCAGCTTATATGTGCAAGAGTCATTATCTGTAAAGCAGACACAACTTTTAAAATAATGTGATAAGCAAAATGGCACACCGAGTATATAAGTAAAGTATGCATACATGGGGATTAAAAGTGATAGAGCATAACGAAAAGCCTCTCTGCGACATTTGTATTCAAAATGCAGCTCTGGAAAACAAATAATTTTCGTATGTATACAGCAATACAATTGTTGAATAACACTGCGTACCACTTTTTAGAAGACAGTAATTATACAGCACATTTTTGAGCAACACTGTTTGCTAATATTTAGAAGAAATGAATCATGATGTCAAAATTTAAAAAAGCATAGTGATCCATAGATAATATTGCACATGACATTATGAATATATCTGCATTAAAACTAAGTTTTGCAAGTAAAATAACTTATTAACTGATATACAGCAAGCCTATATTCAACAAACAGTAAGAGAAAATGACAGTATTAAGTATTTCATAACAGCACAAGCAAATTAATAGTGATATACAGCAAAAATATGCATATTCTTTTAACCTCAGTTCTTCCTCCACTAATTATTTTTATGACTGTATTTTGTTGAGTTTTTACTTGACTTTGATGCAGACTTTCAGTTTCAATTGACTATTTTATCTAAAATTTATAAATGGCATAAAAAATCAAACTTACAGAAAGACTTCTCAGATTACCTATACTCTGAAGCCTAAGCTTAATAAAGTCTTTCATGCATTCATTTTCCTCCCGTTATACCACATCATTTGTGTTTGCTGATCTTTGAAATTAAGTAAGATACTCCAGTTTGTAAAATTCATATCTAGCCCTAACTCTCACATATTTCAATACATTTTCCTTCTATCTCTCTTTGCCAAAATTCTGGAAATGTATGCTGGCTCTCAGCTACTGGACCGCATTGAAATGTAAGTCCTTGTAGACCATTTCCTAATGATTTAATAATTCTTACCATATGGCCCCTTATGATGTTAACTCCACATCACTAAATTTTTTTTGTTATCTGTATAGAAGATTCTTCAAAATTATACTATCTCACAATTCTTTTTAGCCTGTGTTGTCTAGCATTCAAAAAGGGTTAATCTTTTCAGAATTGCTATTTATCATCTACATAATTCCACTTGTTATATCCCAGATGACTAAGAATATCTTTCTTTACAAAAATGACACTGTTGTCTGGGGAAAACAGCAGCTTACCCGATACCATCTGTAGATCACTCAATTCTACTGTAATTCATCTATGGCAGGCATATGAAAACAAAGGACTTAAAGTTTCTCTTAACATAACTAATACAATGGCCATGGGAGCTTATGACTGCCTTAACCTTTAAGATGACAACTAGAATCTCATTCATTGGGCTTCTGTTATGGTGTACTGAAACGAGTGCAATGAATAAAATATCTTGGGATCTGGCTTGGTGCATTTCATACTTTGTTCGCTCACTCTCACAATGTGAAAAATAAAATAATTATATGATCTCTGCTTACAGCAGCAAGGACAACCTTCTAACAAAACAAGACAGACTTGCATTCGGCAACAATGTATATATTTATCCAACAATGGCTCCACCACTTGCAGACAATTACATATTTCAAACAATTCAAAACTACATATGCCACATAAGATGGATGTACTCCAATTTACTATAGACTTACATTTCTAGTAAGCATTGTACTGTGCAAGATATTTTACATGACCACTGCAAGGACTTACATTGGCTCATTTCTGTTTAAAAGTAACCCAAATTTCTCAGATCTTACAATTCAATTCTCTCACATTGGCTAGTCCACACTTTCCACTTCTGATCCAAAAGATAACGGGCACCAAATATTAGAGTTAGTTATGTAGTTTAGTAGCACAAAATAACAATCTAAAAGGTCATTCAACAACATTTTAGAGATTTTACAGAAACATTTGAAACAGTTGCATAGATTTTTAGGTCTGAGAAGACAAATCAAATGTGAAGTATTTTGAATTTTATGAAAGAAATATGCAAATTACCAGAAAATTGTAGATAAAGGACATATAGCTATAGTAAAAAAATGACTTGTATGTAGCACTTTTTGCATATAATATTTGCCCTCATCTTCATACCTGATGACTGTGAAGCTTCCCCACAATCAGATATTATTCTTTCCAAAGTATTTATGGGGGGGGGGGGTTCATTCAAGCAGCAATGAGGGTACTTTGTAATCACACCAGCATTTGAGCAATGAGAGTATTTTTAGTTATGGTCTAACCCCTCTCCTAGTGGTGGCATGGTCACTTGCATTACTGCAAGGACCATCTATGCCCCTATATTTGCCCATGCATGGATGGTGATGTCCATCTTCCCTGGCCCCCCACACCATGATGATGAACCTGTGGTCTGCAGCGAAGGCACTGTAATGAGAGCAGTGGTGCAAGTCTGGCAAGAACCATTTTCCTGTTCTCTCTGCTTGGGCATACCCAACTTCTCTGCTTAATGCACCAGTGTCAAAGAAATGGCAGACAAATTAACTTGTGTAGTTTAGTTTTTTTTGTTTGTTTTTTTGTTTTTTTTTTGCAAGTACTAAAATTAATTTAGAGACTCTTGTTATTTTTTTCTGACCATGATATGGTTGAGTGCTCTGTTAAAAGACTTGACTGTATGCTACTTTTCCTAAGAGGCAGGTATGTTTTATTTGTTGCAGACTGTCAAAGAAAACTGCAGTGCATTGGTTTAAACTAAAGGACTGTGGATATGCTAAAATAGTGGCTATACCAAAAGGTGGTGCAACTGGAAAATAATAATAAGAAAGCAAATGGCAGGTGTGACACATCGACTGTATAAAATAGATCATATATAACTTGAGGTATTTATTCATTTTGACTTTGATAACAAAGTTATGACTGGGTTAAGCTTATTTTCAGTAGAGGCCCAGGAAGAAAATCTGTACAATGATTACAGCTAAGTTAATGTTGTTGTTGTTGGTCTTTCGGCTTTTCCCAGTTAGGGGTCGCCACAGCGGAACTCCGGTCCGCTAATGATTGGCAGTAGATTTTCATGAACGCTGAGGTGCCAGCTTGACATTCAACCTTCAACTAAGGCATGCCCATTTATGCATGTCTTTTGAATGCCCACCCAACCGTGGGGAGAACATGCAGACTCCACACAGAAGGCACTCCGCGCACTCCAGCTGAGAATCGAACGGGAGAACCTTTTGCTGTGAGGCAACAATGCTACTGCTGCACCACCGCGGATATATATATGAAAATGGGTATATATTTGTAGCATACCTAGAGGTGGTTGAGATCAAATTTCCCAAGAGTCACATGCTTAAATAACAACAAGATGAAAAACAAAATGCTTATGACTGCTTTCCATATGATATCACCTACAGTGAGGTTTTTAGGTGTGCTCCAATGATGATTAATTTGTTCTGGGGCATTTCTCAGTTCAGGGTTGTGGGACTTTGCTTCCCCCATGTAGGAGTGAGGTGAGGGTTTGACTCCCCCAACAAAGCAACAGTTATTGATTATGGTTTCTACTTATTTGTATTTGAGACATTTATTTATTTATTTGTTTGTTTATTGACATTTGTTAACTGGGTTGGTCCAAATGGGCTAGAAGCCCATTTTCAGTGGAGACCAGAGGAGAAAAGCTCCAGATTGCAAACACATTTTAGATTGCAAAGACATTACAGATTAAAATTCACACTCAACAATTTACAGTATTTATATCAAAATTCACACTTCAAGATAGTAAAAAAAAAATTAGAAGTACAACAGTGATAGAGTAGACAGTTTGAATATACACACAGTGCATCAGCATGTAGGATTTATGCAAAGAGATATGAAAAAGAAAATAAATTGCAATATTCTAGTGTTCACTTTTGAGAGGATGAGCTGACTGGGTAAACACCTTGTAGGATAACCAGTTAAAAGATAGGGAGAGAATATTATATATTTGCAGGTGGTGGGGATATGAAAATAAGGGAGAAGAAGAGGTTAGGTGGGATCATGGGAGGGGCAGATCTTAGATTTGAGAAGGTGCAGTTTAAGTTCTTTTTGAACTGCAGAGGGTGGGTAATGGAGTGAATATGTACAGGACGTTTGTTACAAGATTGGGCTATGGATCTTTTATAAAGAAATTTTCCCCCATTTGTTTTGGATGGCATATTTCCAGAAGTTGTTGGTTAGAGGTGCGTAGGGTCTAAGATGGGGAGAAGGTAGATATAAGGGAGGATAGAGCAGGGCAGATAGATGGTTTGTATGGAATATTGTGTAGTATTTGAAATTGTGATAGTGTTGTTGGGGAAGTTCAAGCCACTGGAGTCTGTTTAGTGATGGGCAGTGGTGTGAGTTGTAGGGAGAGTTCGTGATGAATCTAATTATTTTGTGGTATATTTGTTGACGTCTGAGCAAGGTTGAGGATTGAATATTAGTTAGAACTGGGGCAGCGTATAGAAGGGAGGGGAGGAGAAAAGCCTGTGCCAGGGTGAGTCTGGCATTGGGGTTTAGAAGTTTTTTTGTTATGATATAGTAATCCTAATTTCTGGTGAGTTTTTTTATACATTGGAGTATGTGATGGTTAAACTTAAGTTTGTCATCTATGATAACACCTAGGAGCTTTGTGTGGGGTTCAGGTTTTATGATAGTGTTATTAGAGGATGTGATAATAAAGGTAGATTTATGATGAAAGATGGAACAGGGAAGAAACAGCAAGTGTTTAGTCTTTTTTGGGTTAAGGATGAGAAGGTTATCAGACAGCCACTTCTCCGTGGATAGAAAAGTGTTTTGTGTTAGGGTGAGAAGTTCAGAGATATTTTTGGATGTAAAGAAGAGAGTCGAGTTGTCAGCATATTGGATGAGGGAGGATTGTTGACAGGATGTATAGAGTCATTAGTAAAAATGTTAAACAGGAAGGAACCCGGGATGGACCCTTGTGGAACGCCGAATGGGACTGAAACATAGGGAGAACAGGATGAGAGCCATCTGGCTGATTGCTGCCTAAAGGAGAGATAGCTGGAGAGCCAGGCTAGGGAGGTAGTAGACAGGCTGATGTTAGCATGTTTAGACAGCAGTATAGGGTGAGAGACTATATCAAAAGCTTTGGATAGTTCAAGAAAGAGACAGGATATGAGTTGATTGTTATCACAAGTCTCAGTGATAGTGTGAGTAAAAGATAGGAGGGCAGTTGTTTTGCTATGGTTAGGACAGAAACCATGCTGAGTGGGAGTGAGAAGTTTATATTGTGGGAGATAGTTAAGAAGTTATGTATGAATGCATTTTTTGAGTATTTTAGAGAGGGGGATAGGATGGTGATGGGTCTGTAGTTTGATGGGTCAGTTTTGATTCCTCCTTTATGCAGGGTGATGGTGAAAAAGGACTTCCAGATGAGAGGAACTGTAGCTTCTTGGATTGATCTATTGATAAGAATGGATACAGGATAGGCTATAGATTCAGCAGCCAGTTTGAGGAAGGTAGAGGGGAGATTATCTGTGGAGAGTGAGCAGGGTTTAAGCTTCAGAAGAAGTGATTTGATGTAGGAAGTGGGAACAGGGCAGAAGGAGAAAAGTTTTTTGTTGAGTTGTCGGAGGGAGTAGGGGGAGAGGTGAGATTAGAATTAGAGGGTGTGAGTTTTCGGATCATGTCAATGAAATGTTTGTTGAGGAGGGTAGCAATCTCTAGTTGTGATTTATTTGGAAAAGGGGAGGGGTTGGAAGGGTGGTCTGGAAAAAGAATATACTTTAGAGTCCACCAGAACTTATGTGGGTTGGATTTGCCATTGAGTTGGACAGAGTTATAGTAGGATTTTTTTTCTCATTATTGATTTGTTTTTTTGACAAGATTCCTTAGTTGTCTATAAGTGTGTAACAGGGGTAGTTCTTTTTTTTTTTTTTTTTTTTTTTTTTTTTACCCAGGCTTTCCAAGCACTATCTCTGTTGTGCATGAGGGATCTGGTATCTTTGGAAAGCCAGGAGGCATAATTTGGTTTGATTCTAATTCTTCTGCAGGGGGCAAGGGAGTTGAGGGTGTTCAGAAAGATGCTATTCAATTTACTCACTGCATCATCGAGAGGACTTAGCTTAAGGATGGACCAGTCAATATTAGACAGCATGGAGTTGAATTGAGTGACATTAAAGTTAGTAAGTTTGCGACAGTCTATATAGAGGTGAGAATTGGGTGTTTGGTTGGAGTACCATAGAACAGAGGTGGGGATATGATCACTTAGGGAGTTAGATAGGGTGGTCGGGCTATGGTAGAGATTGTGGGAGTGTGTGAGAATCCAGTTTATAGTAGAGCCAGATGGTGATGTTTTATGCAGGTGGGTGGGGATGTTAACATTTGATGGAATCGTTAAAGGTTTATACTAAATTGTAGAGAGTCAGAAGAAAGTTTGGCCCAGTCTCTATTGACATCACCAAGGATGAGGGTTTCATAGTTTATGTTATAGGAAAACCAGGATAGGATGTTTTCTATGGTGGAGATATTGTTTCCAGAGGGATATAAATGGAAGTGATAGCAAATTTTTTGTATGGGTTAAGGTGGCAATTTAGGATGATTAGTTCAGCTGGGTGGAAGTCTGGGATAGGGATGGAGACAGGTGAGAGATTTAGGCCATTAGAGTAGAGGATGGCTACACCTCCCCCCTTTTCTGGGAATCTGTCTGAGTGGTAGATATTATAGCCAGGTGGGAGAATTTCACTATCTGCGATGTGGGGTTTGAGCCAGGTTTCAGATAGGGATAGAATGTGAGGGGAGATGTGGGCTATCCATGAGTGTAGTTCAGAGATTTTGTTAGTGAGGCTTTGTATATTTAGTTAGTAGATAGCTTAGCATTGTGGTTCCTGTATGACTTGTGAGTTTATGTTTTGTAGGGGAACCTAAATCTGTTTACTGTGTTTAAGAGTTGTGATTTTCTTGCAATTTGACAAAGAAAGGAGAAGGGTAAATACTTAATTTTTGTGTAAAATTCATGTATTTATCCTTTCTCTTATTAATGTTACTGAGGATGCAATTATATTAAGCAGCATGGAACCTGGAGATCTGGTGGAACACTCCCCCCTACAAGGATGTGTGAGAGGGGGATAGCCCCATAAAATACTTTTTTCAACCAGATATATTTTTGTAATCACAATTTTGTGCATTTTTAATGGAATGTTTAATATTTTGGGGCAAGACATCTAAAACATATATAGCAATGTATAACTAGTTATAACCAATTATCCATTTTCAGTAACCTAGTTTATCATTTGCAAGGTTCCAGATACATCAAAAGCTATCCTATCAGTCATTAGGTACAAGGCTTTAAAACTCATTCTAGACAGGGTGTTGGTCAATTTCTGAATGCATACCCTTCCTTCCATCCCTACTCACGTATATCACTGGCAAACACACACACACACACACACACACACACACACACACACACACACACACACACACACACACACACACACAGACACACACACACAGACACACACACACACACACACACACACACACACACACACACACACACACACACACACACACACACACCTACCTCTTCAGGCAATTTGGAAAGCTGCCAATCAATCTATTGTATGACTTTGATAGATGGTTGGAAACCAGAAGACTAGAGAAAACTCTTGTGGTCATAGGCAACACATAGAGGCTACACACACAGAAGGCACCCCAGTTGAGGATCACACTGCTTGCTGTGAGGTGGCAATGGTATTCACTGCACCACTGGGTCACTCTACACAGTTACTTATATAAGGCCACCTTAAACCTATCCCTTACTTAATCTATGTGAAATATCATAAATCATATTCTATACAGAATGGTAACTGAATTTCCATCTTGTACATTGCTGTGCAATTTTTTTCCATTAGTGTACACTTTGAATAGTGCTACAATATTTCTATGCATTTTGATATATGTATAGTAACATGCTACTTCTATGCAATTTTTTGTTAAATATGTGTACTCTTTATACATTTTTTGTGGAACTTTTCTTCCTGGGCCTCCACTGAAAATGGGTTACTGACCCAGTGGAGTCTCCCGGTCAACAAATGTTAATAAATAAATAAAGAAAGAAAGAAAGAAATAAGCTTCTTTAAGCATGACACTAGGCAAATAATGAGGCAGCCAAAAACATTTGGCAATAATATCATGTATGCTATAGGTTCCATAAGAATTTAAATGTGAGACTAAAGAAACTGAAAAATATTCTGCACTGTAATTTCCACAGACATGATCGTAGCGTCCTCTAATTGATAATATTAGGATATTTTTTGAAAATACTAACAAGAACAAGGAAATACAGGAAAAACATCTCTCAAAGGGATGTAGTTACAGTAACTAGTCTGAAGAAAAAAATATTTAAGTGCAGTTGAGCTAAGGATAAGAGGGGATGGGGGTTCAAAGGAACAAATGTTGATAGGACACAAAAAGGTTATTCTATGGGGATAGAAATAAGATAAAAGTAGAATTGGGAAGTTTGTGAAAAAAGATAGGCCATTACTTGTTTCTAGAAAGGAAAAGAGAAAAACAGTAAAGTGGAGTAAAGAATCACACACGATTATGTGCTAATAGGCCAATGCTCTTGGGAAGAGTTAACAGTAGGTATGTACTTTTCATGATACTGGATCCTTCCTCCATGTCAATGCAAAATAACTGATGGGTCATCAGGCTGATTTTCAGATCTGAGATGGAAAAACTAGTGCTCCAGCCTTGACTTCATAGAGTTTTTCTTTCCCAAATTTCCCATGTAGAGCTAGCTACCTCAGATTGAATTTACTGACTAGAATAACTGAGGGTTGATTATGAAAGGAAAGAACTGGAGAAGAGCTAGAATGGTCTCCCAGGTCATCTGAAAATTATAATTTGGGAGGGGTGGATGGAGGAATGTCATATTGGATGGATGTGGATGTAAGAATCCAGCATTATGGTAAATACAAAACTACCACATCCTGGTCATCCTGTCCATCTGAGCTGACTGCTAGGTCAGAATTATAAGCTGCTAATTACTTGGGTAGTATTCTGACAGAAGACATTTCAGGATAGTGGCTCCAAATGCAGCTCTGTATATCAAAATAGCATCCAGTTTACAATATCTGCCAAAGGTATGCAAAGTTGCCACAACACAGGTGTCATCTACTAAAGACTTTTTAAAGAAGGCTATTGAAGTGGTCTGCATGGCAATGGATTGTTAAGCATAGTTTAGGCAAAAAAAAAGAACTGGATTGCTACCAGGAAAGGGGCAGCTTTAAAACATTGAATCAAGTATGTTCAGGGGAGAAAGAAACAAAAAGATGTCACTCCTTCCTGAAAGATTTAGTTCTGTGAAGATAAAAATTTAGTTATCTAAAAGCATCCAGTGTAAGGAATATATTCACCTTTTTTGGAATGGTTTGGAAAAAATACTGGTAAGTGGAGAGGTTGGTTCAAATTTATGTTCTATATGACTTTGGCAATAAATTATGGGTTTGTGTGAAGAGACTCTTTGTCGTTATGAAAAATGGGTATGGTGGATCAGAAGACAATGCTTGCAACTCTGATAGCCTTCTAGCCGAGATAATTGCCAAACAAAATGGTAGTAGAGTGGTAGATGCTGGTTCAAAGGGAGACTTTGTTAGAGATTCTAAAGCAAAAGTGAGGTCCCAAGGAGGTACTGGTTCTTTGATTGGAGAGTGCAGAAGAAAAGTTCCTTTCAGAAAAAGTTTGCCTAGTTTGTGAGAAGCCAAGGAATAGGTATCGATTCTGTTATGAAAGTCTAATGTGGCTGCTAGATGGAAATTAATGGTAGAATAAATGGAGCCTGAATTAAATATATGTGCAAGAAACTGAAGAATATCTGGAATAGAAACACTGGAAAGATCTAGTCCTTGAGTGGATGCACAAATGGAAAAATGTCTCCATTTGTTGCAATACATTTTGTACATAGATTCTTTTTCAGGTGTGGAAAGGACACAAATAACATCACAGGACAATGAACCAAGCAATTAGCTTCAGGTTCTGTAAATCATGGTGAGACAACCTGGATGGGTGAGAAAGTAGATCCTCCTAGGGATCCAAGACCCATGAGGGATCTCTGAGGTAAGGCTTCAGTAGAGGAAGTCAACTTGGCCTGGGCCAACACAGTACAATGAAGATTACGATGACTTTATATCTTGTCACTTTCTGTGAAAATCTAGACATAAGTAAAAGAGGATGGAAAGCATAAAGAAGCCCAGAGGGCCACAGTCCAACTAAAGTGTCTCTTCTGGATTGTCTCTACAGAGGGATCAGGGCAAAGAAGCTGCTGCACTTGATGTTGGCTGTTAAGATAAAAAGGTCACAGCAAAGCCTGCTCCAGTGGTCAAAAATCTGTTAATCTACTACTAGATTGAGAAACCACTCATGACACATCTGGAAACAGCTACTAAGCCTGTTAGCAAGGCAGCTGATTCTCCCAGGAATGTGCATTGCTATCATAAAGTGACCCCAAAGAAATTGCCCATTGTCACACTCTTATAGCGTCTCAGTATAGAAGGTAGGATCTGATTCCTATACCACAGTCATGATGTCAATGAAGGACTAGGTCCACTGGTGGTGTACAATACAGAAGAGTCTCTACTGAGCAGATGGTCTGACTCTTCTCTGGAAGAAGGGATGATATGTACTTTTTTTGTGTCCAGGTGGTAACATGTGAACTGAATTGCTTGGACTGGTTGAATGTGCAGCTTTTTCATAGATTATAGAATTCCCCTGGACAGATAGACAAGCTGAAGCAAGTAGTTTCTGACTTTTAGCAAGAATTCCTTCATTGTGGCAGGGAGGAGTCAGTCATGCAGATATGGAAATAAACAAATCCCATTGAGTCTTAGGTGATCTGCAACTACTGTCATACACTTGCTGAACACCCAGGGGGTTGTGATGAGTCCAAAGGGAAGGGAAGGGTGAAAAATAGGAAATGACTGGTACCTAGACAAAAGTGGACATATCTCTTGGAGGCTTTTTCTAGTTTGATGTGGAGGTAAGCACCCTGGAGATCTATCAAGCATATCCAATCCTTTGCCTCAAGACATGAAAAAACTGCTTGCACTATGACTATTCTGAATGGGGTCTTTTTTGGGCCATTGAGGTCTAAAATTGCCTGATGTTTTTCTTTTGTTTGGAACTAAAAAGAATCTTGAATAATATTATGACCTTCTCTGATATGGTGGTACCTCCTGGATGGCTCTTTCTTTCAAGAAGAAAAATAAAATAATTTCTCTTTTGACCACTTATTGCAGATATGTTGGGGGTAGGGGGTGAGAGAAGGGAATTCTATAGCCTCTGGATATTATCCTTCTTACGTAAGTATCCTTCTTGATGGCCATCCATGCAGAGGAATAGATAAATGCCTCCAGAGGGGAGCAGTCAAGCAGCCCTTCAAGGATTTGTAGGATTCCTGTTACATAAAGGACCATGGTATCCTTGGTTTTATGGTCCACCTATGTCTGGGTCTGTGTCTATTGAAGGGACCATTTCAGCTATGATCACACCTTTCTGAAGTGGAATCAAAGGTTTGATGTTGATTATTCTAAACAATGGGGATTTGGCTTCCTCTTGTTTCCTTTTCTAAGAGCATTGTAGGGTTTCAAATTAGTTGCCTACAGTCAATAACATATTTCACTATTGCTCTCACTTCTGAAACTTTTCTACAACATAAGAACAAAATAAAAAGTGATCCATCATAAAAAACATCATTGTAGGATGTTTTACAATTTATCACAAAGTCACAAAGATAAAGCCAGGCATGGCATCTCATCATAATGCCCAAACATGACACATAAGCTGCTCCATCAGCTGCATTGTCTGTAAGCCACAAGAAGAGTTTTTTTCATGTTTAAGGTAGTGCCCACAGTGGTCTCTAACTGTTATCTAGATTCTGGGGTGGGTGGCTTTTTCAAAGAGGCTAAACATTTTTCAACTAACTCTCTTTGAAAGTGATACCTATGGGTAGTGTAGTTCAAGATCCTGAGGGTGAAGGTAACAGACATGTACACCCACTTTCCAAGTCTGTCTATAGCTCTAAACTCCATGTTGGGCATATAGAAAGCAGTTATATAATCTCTCAGCTCTTTCTTTCTCACTTCTGCCACAATGAGAGAGTCAAAAAACTGTTTGTCCTTGGGAGGCCGAAGAATTTTATCTCACTTCTGGTGTACTGCTTCACTGGCAGCCAAGACAATGAGGCAGTTGTCAGGAGGTACAACCAAAGAAGCAGAAGGTACCAAGTGGTAACTCTCAGATAAGATCTCTTAATCCTGAGAAGGTGTGTCTGTTGGCCAAGATTATCTGTGCCACATTAATTTGAGGAACTCCCAAAAGCAGTGTACTATGAAGGGGATTGGGGAAGCTCTCTCATGCATTCTACTCTGTGTCTGATGTGACAGACTTCATAGGTGAGTCAATGTGTCTCCTTTTACATTTTCTGTTTCATGCAATTTCAAGAGAAGAACTGAATCTGATTTCTCAGAGGACTCTGGTTGGATTTGACCAGATATTTTTGAAGCCGTTCCTTAAGTTCTAACCCTGAGCCACATGAAAGGACAGAGACTGAGAATAGCCTATATTCTGGGATGAAGCTGAAATAGAAGGAGCCAGCAACAATCCTCTCCATTACCTCAAAAGTCAACCACAGCCACATCAGGTCTGAGGAGTCTCAGCTGAGTGCTGGAGCTTCAAATGAAAAGCAAGCAGTACCAATAAAGGTACTTCTGACACAGGATCTGTGCTGAAATTAGATTAATGAGACTTATGAGTAATCTTAGAGTTACTGACCTTTTCAGTTGACTGGTGATATACCAGCTGAAGTTTTTGAGTCACATAATACTAACTATGTTGCTGCCATGGTTTTAAGGGCTTCTGTAGATGAGTTAGTTATCAAAAAATTAGTTATAGGGGTGGAGCCTAGATGGCCAACTGAAAGAAGCACTTTTTTAGAGCTCCACAAAACTAGCCTAAAAACAGGAAAATATCTAATTTCACCAAACAAAAATAGCTACATTTTATTGAAAAACTTCTGAACTAACTGTACAGCAATTTTGGAGTATTTTCATTGAGATTTTCCTGTCAAAATACCTTGGAGATTAACCCTGCATTGTGGAAATGAGCAACTCAAAGTTCTCTCACACAGAAACTACTCTGAAAAAAGAAATACAACTACATTACAAGAGTTAGCTCTAAAAATGGATGGATGATTTAGAAAATCTGAAAGAAAACTGTCAAAAACAAACTGATGTCTTTAGAGAACTGCTACAACAACAAACCAAAATTTCAGACATTGAAACTTCATTAAGTGACATAGAAGGGAGACTTAAGTAGGAAGAAAATTAACATGAAACTTTATTGCAGCAGAAAAACTGGCTTATTAATAAGGTAGATGACTTGGAGAACAGAGAAAGGAAACAAACATAAGAATTTTTGGATTACCAGAGAGAGAACTGAGAGTGAGGATATCATTTTATTTTTAAACTCCTGGTTACCTGAAATTTTAGACTTAAAAGAAGGTTTATCCTGTGGCATAAAGAGGGCACATAGAGCCGTAGGAAAACCAATACCTTCTTCACCTTCAACTTCACGAAGATCAATAGTAGTAAAGTTTTTAGCTTATCTGGACAAAGAACTAGTTCTCAAATCAGCATGGAGAAAAAGTCCTTTGAAATATCAACAATATCAAATTAGATTTGATAATGACTGTTAAACTAGAGAACTAGATATAAGAAAAAAAAAGCATGGCCACTTGTGAAACTACTTAAACAGAAGAAAATAAAAGCTCAACTTGTATATCCTGCAAAAATAAAGATTTTCTACTCAAATGAAATGAGAACTTTCAATAACATAGAGGAAGCATCCACTTTCATCATGAACAACAATATACAATATAACAATCCCAGAAGAAATGGACTGGTCATCAACTACTTCACTGAAAAGATCTCTGGAAAAAAAATGTGTGGACTGATGTAAAGAAAAAAACAAATGACTGAATCTAAAAAACATAGCATTTAGAAGGAAACAAAAAACATATGTACAATTATACTTTTACTAAGCGATCTATCCCATTCTGTTTTTCTAGTTTTTTTTTTTTTTTGGTTTCTTTTCTGTATTAGCTTATACAAACCAGTTTATTACCCAAGCATTTTCATAAATATGGGTAAAATAAACATTCAGTTAATGTGAAATGTCTCTTTTTACTTTAATTTAATAAGAGGAAAGAGAAGAAAGACGGAAAGTTAAATTCAATGGCATGCAATGAACATTAGCGTATTTATTAACCAGTCATACTGAGTATTGTGTAAAATGATTGTTTATGGCATAACATGCTGTATATTAAAGCATAGAAAGATAAAGAAATTGTTATCTAGCAAAATAGTCTAATTGCCATAGAGGTGGGGTTGACTATCAGATAATGAATAATTACACACATACAGTAATTAGTAAATATAAAATGGATTTCGTTAAATAAGCTACATTTCAAATGTGCGACATTCTGAGAAGCTATTCGTTGACAACAATCACTCACAAGTGATACGCGAGCCTCTGAGTATGTCAAAACATTTCATAGATGTTTAAACAAGTCTCTCATAAACTGCAAAACTGAGAGACACAAACACTAGCTAGATATCATCTAGTAAATAAACTATAAAACAAAAAAGAGTAGAGAAGTGAGGGAAGGACAGAATAATAAACAACAAAATGAACTGACCTTGTACAAAGTTAGAGAGCTTGTGATGTTCTTATGGGAATCCCCTCTGCTATATTCTCTCGCTTATAAAAAAAAAAAAAAAAAAAAAAGAAAGAAAGAAAGACACGTGTGGAGATATAAAACCAAAATAGATATTCTGCCAGCCAGATAGACAAAGTTGTAATATATGAGATTGGAAGACGAGACTGTAGGGAAGGATAGTGATAAAGCATTTACACATTCATGCACTTCCTTATAGTCTTAAAAAGACATGCAATCTCTTAAACATGTTAAGAAAGGAACAGTTAATAGAAAGGAGAGGTAACATTATAACAAGAGTTACAGTAACATAAATCATTCACAGAGCGTTACAGCACCTAAGTTTTATGGAATATGCAAGTAGTGAAATAACTACGTGCTCAGATATGTATTTAGTCCACAAACTAATGTGTCATTCATCTTCACTAGATAAGACATCTTAATATTGACTACAAGCATGAATCACTGGCTCTGAGTAGTAAAATGAATACTTGACAGGTCAGCTGAAGAAATGAGACTAAGGAGAAGATTGCCTACTTCTCTCAACACTCAAAAAAGATGACAAAAAGAGGCAATCATTAAGCCAGCAAAATCAAAAGAAAGGGGGAGAGGGAGGAAGAAAAAAACAATATATATATATATATATATATATATATATATATATATATATATATATATATATATATATATATATATATGTGTGTGTGTGTGTGTGTGTCTGTGTGTGTGTATATATATATATATATATATATATATATATATATATATATATGTATATATAAGCTTTGACAACCAAACAGTATACACATACATTAAAAAATTAGACAAGGAAACAATATGAATACAAGGAATATTAAGAAACTCATCAGTGCAGTCATAGCAATGATATAATGAAGTGAATATAGAGAAAGACATGGGAGAGAGAGAAAGTGGAAAGACATGGGGGAAAAAGGTAAAGGAGAAAGAAAAAAATATTAAATGTTATTTAGACAGAGTTCAGGGATCATATTTATTTCAAAAAATGGAATAGCTTCCTAAATATACTAAAAATAAACAGCTTTTTAAAGGATATAAAAACAATTAAAGTTAATATTACTAATAGATATCAGTGCAGAATGTTTCTCTCCATTTCAATGACAATATAGATGGTGGTAAATTCAAACCTTTTGACTACTCATTTTTGTAGAAAGTACAATCTGTTCATATGTATACGATTAACTTCAATGTGATATAAGTAATAAGTAAAATCTTTTGGAGTCAGATATAAGAAGACAATTGCTTATATGATGATACTGCATTCTAAAATACAAAACCATGTTTTAACTTATACAAGTGTTATCCACTTAGGCAGCTACTTACATTGTAACATATTCATTGAAGATTTTGATATTCTATATTAACATGTGGAAAGATACTTTATAAATGTCGAGGTCATTATTAGTCAGTGAAACCAATTTATAGCAATGAAATTTGTATGTTAAATACTTACATTGTTTTATTATTTATTGTTTAAGAACTGTATTGAATGTCTGCTTAGTGTTTTTTCCCATTAGGAATCGTTTAACTTATATGCATAATATACTTCTTATTCTATAAGATAAGAAAGTATTTCATTAATATTTTTATGACAGAGATCAAATTCTAGATATTAATAAACAAGGTACTTATTGCAGTGAAATTATCACAATCTTATTTTTAAAATGACAAATAATACATAGGCATGGATACTCAAACAATCATTTATTTATCTAATATTGTAATTAGTATAAAGAATCTGAAATGCATTACTTGAAAAGAACTATAAAACACACTATGCAGTCCTGTGATACATGGCTTGTAAACCATATAGTATGTTGATATGGTGATCAAAATTATTTAATAACTAAAACAATTTTACAAAAGAACAAAAAAAAACATGAAAATACATAAATCATATTATAGACAAAGAACAATTATTAGAGAACAATCTCTTGTAGAAAGGTGTCTTAATAAACAATAATGCAACATCCATTCAAACCAAACCCATATATAAAGTGAAAAAAAACATATTTATTGAAAAAAGTAAAAGTGTATTACTATGTGATAAACATAATTGATTGGTGAATTTTGTACTCAAATATATTAGATAGCTAGTGATATTTTAATTCATATAGACTTTACATGTGGATGACATAACTTTTGAGAAGAGATGAGACATTATTTGAATTCAAAACAAATATCCATATATGATTGTAGTTAAGTTAGATATAATTGAATTATAAGTAAACTAAATATTGTTTTTCTTATACAAATTCAAAAGATCTCCAGTAAACTTAATATGCAGCTCAAATGGAAATTTTGTTGTTAAGGTATGAGAGACAATCTGATAGATCATTTTTTATCTATCAGCTTGGGAATGTATATCATTCCATGTATAATAAATAAGGGAATTCTTGAAATGTTGGATTATTCTACTACATGTAGTTGTTATCATATTAAACTTTTGTATTTTTTGTGGGTCTGAACTAGAATTTATCTTATATTCTTTAACAAAAAAAAAAACAATTCTGATTATAAATTTAGAAATGACAAGAAATTTGTACAATTAAAAGTTGTACAATTAGTCCATAAGTAAACTCTAAACTGAATAAAAACATATATATTTAAAACTACTTTCTTTAAATAGCAATGGCTTGAACAACTCAGAGAAAAGATCAAACCTATTAAAGATATCTAAAATTAAATAAAGCACAGGTGATATTTCTCCAAGAATCATACTTTAAAACAAATGATAAACATATATAGGTTCATAGGTAGGTACTAGGCTATCTGCCCATGGGCATTTATAAGCCTAGCCAGAGTATGTCGGCTTTCGCCACCTCATTGATTAATTAACTGATCCTCTGTCAAGCAGAGTCAATAAAGTGATCCCAGGGGTGTATTTTCTGTTACCCATCCACTCATCAAGGTTTCTCTTGAAAAGTGTTAGTGAGGGGCTCTGCCTAATGTAGTTTGGAATTTTGTTCCAAAGCATGGGGAGTCTCTATAACAGGAAACTATCCCTCCAGCATGTTCTATTTATTGTTGTGGCGAGGTTTAGTTCACTAGAGCACATGGCTCGCAGTGACTTGGATTTTGTTAGTAGGAGCATGTCCATCAAGTCTGAGTTGGACATGGCTTTATAAGTCAGGCAGAGATCACCTTTGAGTAAGCAATATGCCACTGAGTACAGCCGGAGTTTTTTAAGTTGTGCTGCATAGGACATATGTTTGAGGCCTGTAATCCTCTTGGTGTGGTACTTTCATGGTCTTTCCAGCTGTTGGAAGTATCTTGTGAGGTACATCCCAAATGGTGCATTGTACTCTATGATGGGTCTGATGAGTGACAAGTAGAGGGGCACTATAACCTCTTTATTTCAAGATGCAAACCCTTTAGTAACTAGATGGGCCGCATGGAAGGATTTCCTAACTACTTTGGCAATATGATTGTCAAAAGAGAGATCACTATCTACCTGGGTCCCCAGATCTCTTATTACCTCTTCTGTATTAAGGGGGCTGCCACCTATGTGGTAATTTGTGGGTGTTTTGTTTTTCACAAATGGGATGACTATGCATTTTTTGGGCATTTAGCTTAAGGCCATGACTTTGACACCAGGTGTCCATCTCAGTAATTCCCTTTTGGAGGATGTCCGTGTCAGCTGGAGAGTCAATTATGGCTCCCAGTTTGCAGTCATCTGTGAATTTGGTTAGCCACAGTCCTCCTGTGTTTGCCTATACTTCTTCCAAGTATATGCTGAACAGTAGGGGTCCCAGGACTGAGCCTTGCATGACACCACTTGTGACTGGTTTAGAGTCAGACCTGGAGCCCGCTATTCTTGCCATGTGAGTACTTTCTGTGAGCCAGTTGGCAACCCATCTTGTGACATAGGGATTTCTGTTCAGGCTGGTGAGTTTTTCTTTAATACCCAAGTGGGGTATGGTGTCGACAGCCTTGGCGAGGTCAAGGTAGGCTGTGTGAACCACCTTTCTCTCATCTATGGCCTTGGTGACTGTCTCAAAGAAGTCAACCAGGTTTAGTAGGTATGATCTGCCCTTAACAAAGCCGAACTGGGTTGGGTCAAGTATTGGAGGTTCCCATAATCTTTGTTAATGAGTTCCATGATGACGTGCTCCATAGCCTTGCAGACCAGGCTATTCAGGCTTACGGGGCAATAGTTACCAGGGCCAGTTGTGGCCCCTCCTTTGTGGAGAGGAATAACCGTTGCTGTGCACCATTCTATGGGCACGTAACTTGTGGAGAGGCTGAGGTTGAACAGCGTATTTAGATGGGGGGATTAGTTCATTCTGTAGTTCATGCAAGACGCAGCCTGGGATACCATCTAGCCCCACTGATGCTGTGTTTTTGGCTTTTGAAAGGGCTGTTTTCACCTGTGTGCCTGTGATTTCCAGGACACTACACTTTTCCAGTATTGTTAAGGGCCGTTTTGGGGGTGAGAGGGGGTGAAGTTTGCACTGAATCTATCTGCCAGGATATTGGCAATATCAGTAGGTTCAGTATATTTTGTGCTATTGTGCAATAGTTCAGTGCATATCTGCAAGTTGCCACTTAGATTCTTAACATAGCTAAAGAAGGCTTTGTGGTTATTTTTTGAATCCTTGGCTATTTTTCTTTCGAAGTTAGCCTTGGATGATTTTATGAGGGACCTTAGTTTCTTACTGATACTGATCAGGGATGTCTTTCCTTCTTGGGATTTTCTTTTTTTCTGAACTAGTTTCCTCCTTCTATTGTATAGCCTGTTTATGGCAGGGGTCCACCAAACTAGTTTCCTTCTCTTAGAGGAGTGAGTCTTGGTTTTGCTAGGAATGGCACGATCCATGCATCCTTGTAGGTGTTCATACAGTGGATTTGTAAGAGTTTCTGCATCTAGGGCAGCCTTATCCTTTACCGTGGGGGCTGTGAAACTTACCACCTCTGTCTTAAGTAAGGTGAAGTTTGCTTTAGAAAAGTTTTTTTACTGTGGTTTCCTTAGTTGGGGGTGGTGGTGGGGTGTGGTCATCCAGAGTGATTAGTTTATGGTCTGATCTAACCAGTGACGGGTTGACCTCCGGTGTGGAACACTTGTCGCCCATGTTGGTGATGACCAGGTCCAATATGTTTTCACCTCTGGTAGTGGAGTTTACCAGCTGATCCAGGGAGTTTGAGTTGATGAATTCCAGGAAGTGCTGGGCATTTGAGTTTATGAATTCCAGGAAGCACTGGGCTTGGGAGTTTGTACTCAAGTAGTTTTCCCAGTTAATGGTAGTGTAATTAAAATTTCCCAATATCAGGGTGCTTGGTAGGACCTTTATGTTTTCCAGTGTCTCCAGAAAGGTGGAGTGGTGGTCCTGGGTCATGGAGGGTGATCTGTAGCAGGCCACAATTTGCATTGCAGATTTGCCCGATGTTAGTTGCACATGGACGATCTCAGAGGTATCATGCTGTGCCACTAACCTGGAGGTGTAAGTATCCTTGATGAATATGGATACACCCCCTCCTTTTGTGTTTCGGTCTACGTTCTGTGTCCAAAATGTGTGGTATGAGCTGTAGCCCAGTAGTGCTGGGGTGCTCTCTGGAGCCTTGAACCAGGTTTCAGTTATTGCACAGATGTCAGCGTTCTCCATACTGAGGAGTGCTTTGAGCACATGCATTTTGAGATTTAAACTCCTGGCATTGAGTAGCATAACAAGGGTTCCTATCAGATAGTTGAACTTCTGCAAGTTCGAACCTCATATGGTCGAGACCATAAGTTTGAATTTGCAGAAGTTTGAGCATTTCAGTGGAAATATCCATAAGGAGAGGTTTCCATTTTGTTCAATGTGGTGCGATCTCGGAGTTGGTATATTTAAGTAGTGGGGGGTGCAGGGGTTGCAGGGGGGCTTGCCCCCTGCTTACAACAGTTTATTTTTTTTTTGTTTTCTTTTTTTTTTAGTCGACGCTTTTTAACTTCGAACAGGATGGTTCGAACATTCCATGTTTGAAGTTATTAAACTTCGACTATTTGATATAGACCCCTCTAGCAAAACAAAAGGAACACAACAACACTGTTCCATGTCTCCTATCTTATTCACACCAGCTATTGAATTATTTTCCTCTTCAATTTGTTCCAATATGAAAATAAAAGTTATCTATATATATATGGACAAGATATCTCTAAAATTATGTTATTTGTAGATGACATACTCCCTACATTATCCACCTCAAAATAATCTATAAAAGAATTAGATGAACAAGTAGAAACATTTTACTTAATTTCAGGTCTTCACTTCAAAATTACAAAATCTAACTTCCTAATATTGAGCAAAAATAATGATTTTCTAGTAGAAGGGAATCATATAATAGGCAAGCAAGTTTCCACCCTAAATTATATAGGCATTATTCTATGTAAAAATATAGAAGAAACCCTAGTTATAAACTACAATAATATCATAAATAATATGAAAAACTATATAGCAAATTGGAACAAAATATGTTTAACTTTTGAAGATAGATTACAAATAATAAAAATGATACTATTACCGAAAAATTTATATATAGCACAAGCTATCCCTAAGATACCAGAAAAACATATTTAAAAAATATATATATACTTTTATTAAAATTTCTTTGGTACCCTAATACAAATAGAGTAGCCTTCATACATCATATCAGACTATGGGATAGAGAAGGAATCAATTTTCCAGATATACAGACCTACATAAAAGCTTCTATATTTAGAATAATTATAAACTGGATAGATCCAAATTATTCTTCCAAATGGAAAACCTTACATACTACTACTTATTCAAATGAAAATCCCATAATAAAAACATGTTAGATAATCAAATTAATAAACCGTTGCATATTTATGCATAGAAATTCAATATAATATAGTAAATCCCGCTAAACTAAAACTTACAAATTACATCTTTAACATATTTAGAAAATGTGTTATTGCCAATACAGATATAAAGGTTTGGATGGCCTTAATATTTCCTTTTAGTTCCACAAAAAATGTCCTTAATAAGATACATAAGAATGTCTTTACCACATGGGAAACATAAAACTTTATTTGTTGGCAGCAATGTATTAATAATCAAAAATAGTTCATAGTCAACAGATAATAAGTACATATGAACTTTCACCTTCTGATTGGCTGGTTCTTCAAAGTGTACTGATATATTCACAAGATCTATGCAGAATAATAAATAATTTCCCTTTTAAATTCAGACCTAAATTTATAAAATATTTAGACAAAATTATATATGATAATAATTGGAAGAATATAACCTCTGATTTATTAATAAACTATACAATTAAAACTCAACAAAACTATTGGGATTTTATCACCAAAGGACATTCAATAAATCTATCCATGAAAAGTAAAACAAACCTATTGTATTCTATCAAATTAACATCTAACACACTATGGGGAATATACACATGGAAATTTCTGCATAGATAATTTTATACATCCAATAAACTAGACAAACTTGGCTCTTCCAACAATGCTATCTGTTGGAGATGCCTTCAAACATGTAAAGCAGACTGGGTACACATATTTTATGATTGTATTAAAGTAAAAAAATATTGGGAAGATATTGATAACTTCTTACAAGCCATATTCACAGATGCATTTACTTTAACTAAATCTTTAATTTTGTTGAATAGTAATGAAAAAACTGAAATGAATAAAAAAGATCTATACTTATTATAGACTAAACTAGTGGTTGCTAGGAAGTGCATCACTAGAAAGTGGCAATCCATCTCTGAACCACCCTTTGAAGAATTTTTAAGACTATTGAATGAAACAGCAATGATGGAAGTCAAAGTCAAGGAACTAAGGATTACTCCTAAAACATGGACTAGCAACCCATGGAAGAGGATATTATCCTTTATTAAGACATTAAAAATTTACTCAGACTCTACTTGAAGGAAGAAAATATTTGTTCAACTACCACACAAAATTTACTCAGATTGGTTTATTTTATAATCTAACTTCAGGCCAAATGTAAATAATGTATATAGTCTGTTATTCTGTTTGAATTATTAGATAAATATCAATTAAGCCATGTATTATATTTTGAAGAAAATCAATAAAAACTTTTGAGAGAGAAAATATTAGTTAGAAACAATTGAAGAATTGTTCTTGGTCCTTCAGATACTTTAAAAGTGGTAGGTAATGCCCAACTTTTGTGAGGAAAAAAGGCAAGTGTTTTAAAGAATATTTTCAATATAAATATGGTTATAATCTTAGAGAAGAGGGATCTGATAAAAGCGTTATATTCAAATGTTCAAATGTTTTGATTGCAGCTTTTGCAAGTATGTGTTTAATGACACCTCCGTGATTAGAATTAAAGATACAGAAATATTATTAATAGATGCTTTTAATCATACAATGAAGTTTTCAGTATATGCTGTTATTTGCAAAAAATCTGAAGCATTTTGTATTGGAAGGACATCTAGAGAGCTGCATGCTAGAATACATGAGCATTTGGATTTATGTCAGATTATCGAGTTTTTGGAAACCTGAACTTCATGTGGTTGAAATCATCGGGATTTAGTAAACCATCCAAGGAGCAATTCTCCGTGTAGGAATAGTGTTAAGGCTTGAACACGGAACATGGCCACTGAGCGATCCGGGAAACAAGGCTGGGGGCGTGCATGAGATTATAGACACCACGCGGATATGGAGGTGTCCGTGGAATGCAAATCACCTCATATGCTGATGAAAAACATGCAAATGAGGTGATTTTGCAATTCAGGAAGCATAAAGGCACCCGTGTAGGTGCAGTGTAAAGCTGAAAAATGTATGGGGTTAGAAACCGTGTACTAGAGGATAGAATTTAGACAGGGGCTGTAACAGCCCAAATGAAAGGTTGTACAATGTCCAGTAGGCATGGAAATGACCAAAACTATGGCCAGTGATTTAAAAAAAGTAATGCAATATATAAAAAAATAAGCTTTTTTAAAAATACATATACCACGTTTAAGCAGTACTCAGTGATGCACAAACATGCTATTTTGCAAAATAAATACATAAATAAATAAATAAATAAGTGTACAATATGAAATTTAAATCTATGCAAAGGTATTGCATTATAGTGGCCAGCATGCAGAGTCATACAATGGCAGGTTATAGTGGTTGCTAAGAACATAGGCCCTGGTGTAGTGCAGTATCCAGGGTATACACAATTAGGTATATGTAAATGAGCCAAGTTTATTGAATAGCAAAATGGACCACCGTGTCCACAGGTACTAACTGTGTAAGGGCTAGAACCATGGTAGTGGAGGCAGACGAGACAGCTGACATGAAAAGGGGGTGTTTCATGGCATGTATAAGCAGACTGGAGCTTAGCAGCACCTGTTTGCACTCAGCTAAGCATTGCTAAGCAGGAGGGTGTGTCTAAGGCTGCTAAGCTGTGCTTAGCCTTGTGGCATGTGTTTTAGCTGGTTAAAGAAAAGCTAAGTGTGACCATGTACAGGGGAGGGGGCCTTTCTGCTCAGCAATGTTTACACTAGCTCTGCAGGTCGCGTGGAGTGCTGCTGGGCTTAGCAGTGGAAGAAATGTAAAAAAGGGGAAATAGCTTGGGAAAGCCAATCAAGCATAAATGACTGATAAGCCCTGTTCCACTCACACTGGCCCATTCAAACCCCTCAATAATATACCTGGCAGGTGGAATGTGTCATAGTCAGCCAATCACACAGGCTGCATCTGCAGCACAACAGTATATGCATACACCCTTCAATCTGATTTTTCCCACATACTCTACACCATTGGAGTACACACTTGAGAATTTTAACAGACAAAATGATAGGGGCTACTGCTGCTCTGCTACATCTGTATGCACTACAGGCTGAGGTCAGTGATGATGATGATGCTAACAACAGGCCCAGACTGAAGAGGAGAAGAGTGTTCAGGCCCAGGGTAACCTTTCAGGCACTACAAGAGCTGGAGATAGTAGAGCCCTACAAGGTGTACAGGGACATACTACAGCAACTCATGGAGCTCTGCCACCCTCACCTCAGACCCAGAGCCAACAGAGGGAGGCCCTATTCCAGTGGAAAGAAAGGTATGTGTAGCCTTACGAATACTAGCTACAGGTAATTTCCAAAGACCTACTGGGGACATCAGTGGATCTCACAGAAATCTGCATCCATGGTACTCTACCAGTTCCTGGATGTCATGCTAATACATGCCAGTGAGCACATTTATCTTCCCAACACCCCAGCAATATGCGTCTCTTCCACCATGTAGCACACTACCTAGAGGTACTGGCTGCCACAAATTGCACTCATGTGCACATCAAAGCACCACCTGGTGAGGAGGGTAGAGTCTATATCAGCCACGACGGGTATCATTCCATCAACTGCCAGGTCATGTGCAATGCCCAGGCCATTATCATCAATGTGTTTGCTGGCAGCCCTAGCAGGTAGCATGACTCACACATCTGGCATGCATCACAGCTGTACCAGGCATTTGCCAGGGGGCACATCCCATATGGCCATCTAGTGGGGAATGCTGGCTATGCACTGGAACAATGGATGATGACATCCATCAAAAATGCACACACACCAGCTGAAGAATGCCATAATGAGGCACATACACAAGCTAGGAACATCATAGAGCATGTGTTTGGGCTGATCAAGTCACGGTTCCACTGCCTTGACATATCTGGTGGAGCCCTGCAGTACTCTCCAGCCGCATGTGCACACATGTTTATAGTATCTGCCATGCTACACAATATGATCCTGTGGAAACAGCTGCAGCAGGAACATCACAGGGAAGGGAGATACAGCCCTCCCACCATTGCCAAGGACCCCACAGGTACAGAGGGACTCAGAGGAGAAGCCCCCTGAGCCTGACCCTGTAGGCAGACATAGGTGTGCCCAGTATGCCCTGGCCTTGGCAAAGAGGCAATGCATAGTGCATGCCCTGACAACCTAGGGACCCAGGGACTAACACCTCACTCTGACTTTCATGCACACAATAAAATGGATGCCAACCACATCACACTACCTATACCTTACAATGTATAGGCTATGTACTGCATGCATCCAACATAATCAGCCCTAAGCACTGTCACCTCAACTGCTGCTGGCACAAGGTAAGTCAATCTTCTTAACAACAAATGAATGGGGTAGTAGAATGTGGTAGCATATTATGGTATTGCTGCATATATGTAAGGGAATGGAGTGGGCTACTGAAATAGCAGCAGACAACAGCTATGTGGGACAACAGGAACTCTCTGCCAAATACTGGCTGCCCCACAATATGCAGTAGGCCCCAAGCCACCAAAATCCACTGCACTATGTGAGGGACTTACAAACAGCAAGGTCATAGGACAGATGCATGGATGTCAATTTTGGAGTCCCATACATACCTCTAAACCTCTTATAGCATGAAATCTGTACAAAGTCATAAAGAAATGTGGGGCAAAGGCTCAAAAACAAGGACAAGTGTTAAATATTTATCTTACAAACATAAAGTTGATAGAATAGCAGGTGTTGCAATAGCATGAATTCTCTGAAGGGTAAGAAGTCTGAATCTCAACTGTCTGTCATTACTTTTTAACTTCAGTTTTCAATGATTTGACAGTAATTTTCAAGACATCCACAAATTTATGAAAAATCGACCCAAAATGTGAGGGAAACATCTGGACATTCGGCAAAAATTTGCACAGTTCAGAGGTATGGTCCTCTACCCCTGACACACCTGTGTCCTCTTCCAACATTAAACTAGAAACCTTTATTTTGGGAGATGTAAACATTGACTGGGGAAAGATCAGCAATCCTAACCCTTCCATTACTATCAACCTATTCAACTACACTTACTAACTCCATTACTAGACCTAACAAAACCAACCCCCCGGCACCATACTTGACTGGATACTTGTATCCCATCCTAACAAAGTTATAACATCTGGTGTCAATTCTGAACCTTTAGGAGACCACCTCTCCCTGCCTTCTCCATTCGAGCCACCCCCACCTCCCCTCACTCTCACCACTTTATTCAAACTCGTAACCTAACTAACTTTGATCAAAATTACTTCTCTAACTCCCTTAAGCTAACTAACTGGAACCCCCTAAAAACACTGCCTCTAGACGAAGCCGTTGACTATTTCAATTCTACATTCTTAACTATCCTTAACTCCCAAGCCCCAATAAGAAGAAAAAGAATCAAAACTAAAACAACCCCTTGGCTCACCAAAGAGACAAAAAAGATTATGCAGCAAAGGGACAGCCTGAAATCTTCCTTCAGTTTAAGCAATTAAGAAACCTGGCCAAAAAACTAGTAATTACAGATAAAAAGTCCTGCTACATCAAACTACAGAAAAACCACACAAGAAATCCCAAATAATTTTGGAACTCCATTAACTCCCTCCTCAGACCTGGTACAAAAAACAACCCATGCCCAAACTCCAGCAAATCTGATCCTGAAATTGCCTCACTATTCAATTCCTTCTTCACCTCCTCCATCACCAATCTAACCAAAACTTTCTCCAGCAAAAACCCTCCCCCCTCATATCAATCTCCCCCCCCCCCACTTTCGAACTCAAACCCATACCCACCGACCTAATAAAGAAACTGCTCCATAAACTCAAGCCTTGCTCCAATGCCACTTATAACATCCCATCCTCCTTCCTAAAGATAGCTTCTGATTCCATTGCTATACCTATCAGCATCCTAATAAACAGGTTTCTACATGAATCCTATGTACCCAAACTCTGGCATTCTGCTTCCATTCTTCCACTTCACAAAGGTGGCAAGAATTGTAATGTCTCTAATTTCCATCCCATTGCCATCCTCTCCCCTATATCGAAAATTCTAGAAAAATGTATCCACCTGCAGCTCTTGCCTTTCCTTACTGAACACCAACTACTCTCTCCTACCCAACACGGCTTCCACCCAGGACACAGTACTAACACCGCCCTTCTCTCCTTCCTTCATTCTGTAAACTCTGCCTGGGACTCTGGTAACTTAGTATCATCTGTTCTACTAGATCTATCCAAAGCCTTTGACACCATCTCCCACTCCCTCCTTCTAAACCATCTCTCTAACCTCAACCTTAGCCAGAAAGCTCTTTCCTGGTTCACTAGTTACCTTTCATACAGGTCCCAAGCTGTGAAATGGGGCCAAGCAACATCAACCTTCTTCCTACTCCTACCGGAGTACCACAAGGTTCCATTCTTGGCCCATTATTATGCAATATCTTCATTAACAACTTCCATAAAGCCATCCCCAACACTACAATTGTGCAGTACGCTGATGATTCCACTCTGATCTGCCATACGCCTAACCAAACTGAGCTCCAAGCTGTAACCCAAACAGCCTTTTCAACTACTGAAAATTGGATGTTCCAAAATCATCTCTCCCTTAATGCCAACAAAACTAAGATCCTCCTCTTCCTCCCCTCCAAATCCTCATCTCTTGATAAAAATTCTTTCCATATTACCAGCCTTACCAACTCCACTATAGAGATAGTAAATCCACCATACTTCTTGGTGTTACAATTGATGTCCAGCTGAAATTCAATACTCACATCCAGCTAAACATAAAAAAAACACACATAAATCTTGGCTTATTGTACAGAAACAACCACTTTCTGTCTCCTTCCACTAGACTAACCCCTGCCTCTACTTACCTCCTTCCCTCTCTACTATATGGAGCCCCTCTGCTCACTAATCTATAATCTACTCTCACCTCCAAATTGGAACAATGCTATAACAAAATATCCAAATTTGCAACCAATGCCAAATCCTCCACTCATCACTGCTCCTCCCTTCACTCTCTAAACTGGCTTGAACTCCCCAATCATCTTACCTTTCTCCAACTCACCACAGCCCATAAATTAGTGTTCCACCCAACTAACTGTCCTGCTCTTTCCAATATTCTTCTACCCTATAACCCTCTTAGATCCCTTAGATCGTCTCACCAAAACCTGATCACAGTACAAAAACCCAAGTGCCCAGCTGGCCAACTGCTCTTATCCTTAACTCTAGCTAAAAAATGGAATGCCCTACCCTCCTCTCTAAAAACCTGCAGCAACCTAGAATACTTCAAAACCCAACTTCATTCCCACCTTTATCTAAATAGAATATGTAACTGCACTCTTCAACCTACACCTTTCAAACTATCCTCCTCCTTCTCTCCTGGCTAATCTCTATACTTAACTAACCTTTTTCTAGCCTCTCCAAAAATACTAGCTGTATAAGATACTAATACTTTTTGCACTATACGCAGAAGCTACTAAGCCACCCTAGGCTGACCTCCTTTCCCCCTCATCTCTTCTAAAATACTAATTTGCATAAGCTACTAAACAGTAAATTTTCTCTTTTATAATATTCCATAAATTTTTGTTCTTTTTTCCTGCTGAATTTTATCTGAAACTGTTAATACTTATGCTATTTCTAGCCTTCTGATTTCAGTATTGTGGACTATTTGTAGCTACCTGTTAATGCTATTTTACTTTTTGTCTGAACTCTTTTTTGTAATAAATACTGTTGTTTTTGTGGAGCTTTTCTCTCCGGGCCTCCACTGAAAATGGGCCCCCAAGCCCAGTGGACCTCCCCGGTAATCAAACTGAAATAAATAAATAAATAAATAATAACTGCAGTAACAGTTATGTTTCTAAGGTAATAGCAGCAGACCACATATTCCCAGAGCTGTCCCAATCAACTTGCTAACATGTTCCATTTCCACAATATGCAGGGGTCAATGTGTTAGATATGTGTGTGGCTAATAGTGTCAGGAAGTACACAGCACTGACTGCTGGCTGCTGTGGCTCACTGGGCTAAATACATTACTGTGGGTGATAGGGTCCATGGTTTGAGACTGGCTGTGCCTACTATTTTGCATGCCAGCTACACCAACGGTAGGAGTTCTACACGCTGTTGAGACATCAATATCTGTTACTGCAGGAAAGTTGGACAATGGAGGGACAGTAGGCCACAGATATGGACAGTACACAGCTCTGAGTAACCTAGATAGTGGCTACCAGAACAGCTGGTTGTGACAAGTCAATGTAGTGCCAGGATTTAAAGGCTGCCACATAACTGTGTCAGTACTCGCAACAAGTCAGTGGCACCATCCATACCCCACGAATGTCAGGGTTTCTCAGAATGTCCACACATATGCCTCATATATCTGTTCTGTTTGTCATAACATTGCATATGTCTGGCAAACTATTGGCTAAACAATACAGGTTGATGTGAAAACATCAGTGACAGATTGTTGAGGTGCAAACTTCATACCCATAAGAAAATGCAATCTAATACAAAACCAGTCTACCAGCTGTCTACATTTGGGAACCAATATTAAGCTGCTGTCCCCATGTCTGGGCCTGTGTCTGACTGCGATATATTGCCCTGTCAAGATATCTGCCTCCAACAGTTAGGTATGGCCAACATGTAGCCTTAGAAGAACAGTGCAACACAAGCTGTCTGTGCACCACAGCAGATGTATGGGGCACAATGCTGGCCAACCTGCTAAACAGATACAGTCAGAGGTATGTAGTCTGTTACCCCATGTGTGATGTTATGATGTTTACCCCAGTCACACCAGAACTCCAACTACATAACAGCAGCAACTGTGGACTAAGCCTGTGGCTGCAGCAGAGCAGAACAAAGGGCCACATATATGGGGAAGGAAGAACCACTGGCCAAACAAATGTAGAATGTACAGAGTACAAGTCATGCAGTTGCATGGGTTCCCTGCAGCGTATGCAGTCAGTAGACAAATGTCCGTCAGTGGTACCTCACTGTACAAATCTGCTACTGACATATCAGGACATCATAGTGCTGTGCAAAATTTACCTCACATATTATGCAAAACTCTGCTCAGTCCAATACACTCTGTACCCACCCTAGAAATGACTCAGTTAATAAGGACAGCAGACAACCAGGAAATCCTTCAGCCAGTCTATCAGTAAGGTGTTGGACTGTTTTTACGGCTCATCAGGTAATTGGCTGTAGCACACAAAATCCTGTACAGGTAGGTGTGGACTGGAGTCCCACTCTTATTATTGATGGTCAAACTGGGCATGCTCCTACACATAGCTTTTGTCAGCCCATGTCTGAACACACATCTGACTACAGAACTGAGATGTACATATATCCCTTCTGCATACAGATAGCTATATACACCATAACTGTCTATCCCCACCTAACATGTTTACCCCCATTTATCCGTACGTGGTACATGTAAGATTTATCTGGAGCTGTTGATGTGATATACATGCAGATATATAGGTAACATATACAAATATATCATTTACAGAGAGGCAGAGACAGGGGGGTAATGAGAGAGAGAGAGAGAGAGAGAGAGAGAGAGAGAGAAAGACAGAGAGAGACCCTGAAAGGCATACAGTGATGTACTGCAACAGCCACACATAACACCTATTTGAACCAGTGGCATGTGCAAATACTATGTTGAGGCCCATTGTGTAATAGTAGGTTAGGAGGGGTTGTACTCTCACATCAGTTGCCGTGTGTGTGTGTGTGTGTGTGTGTGTGTGTGTGTGTGTGTGTGTGTGTGTGTGTGTGTGTGTGTGTGTGTGTGTGTGTTTCTATGTATTACACATGGAGCAGACTACACACACCCAACAGGCCTATGTCTGTGTAATGGCCACCCATATTTTGGCCCTGTGATTACTGTCCTCCACAACAGTGGTCTCTCTGTCAGCAGCTACTGATGTCATCCACCCCAACAGCACTGCCAGACACTCTCTACATCTGTAACTCCCGTGGTGCATGTGATAAGTACATACTGCTATAGTGTAGTCATTTAGATAGGTAGTGGTTCAATTCCCAACAACTCTAACTGAGTGTGTGTGTGTTTGTATATGTAAGTATTTTCCCTGAGGCTTTGTGCATCCAATGCCAATATATTTTGAGGCCTGTTCCATCCTGTTAACTCCCCCCATTGTCCTACTTTACAGGGACTGCTGATGTCATCCATCTTAGATACAGCATTGGACACACTGCAGACATATAAGCTCTGTGGTGCACGCACTAAAAATGTTGCACTATAGTACAATAAACTCGAGAAGGAGGGGTGCTAATCAGAAAACTGCCAACTGTGTGTGTGTGTGTGTGTGTTTGTGTGTGTGTGTGTGTGTGTGTGTGTGTGTGTGTGTGTGTGTGTGTGTGTGTGTGTGTGTGTGTGTGTGTGTGTGTGTGTTGGTTATACCATTCTGAAGCCTGTTCCACCCTGTTAACCCCCCATTGCCCTACTTTACAGGGCCTGTTGATGTCATCCACCTTAGATACAGCATTGGACACTCTGCAGGCATAGAAGCTCTGTAGCACATGTGATAACTATATAGCACTATGCTACAATAAACTTGATAAGTAGGGGTTCTAATTTCAAGACTGCCAACTTTGTGTGTGAAGCATATCCCCTGTGGGGGTATGGGTTAATTATACCATTTTGAGGCCTGTTCAGCCCTGCTGACTCCCCCCATTGCAGTAACTGACAGGGCCTATTGATGTTATCAACCTTAGATGCACTGTTTCACTCTACAGGCTATACTGCTCAACTGTACACAGTTTTGCAGAATGTCCAGATGATTCCCTTATATATTTGTCTGTGTGTCATAAAAGTATGGGTTCCTGGCCAATCATTAGCAAAGCATTAAGAGCTGAAGTCAGACAATAATGAAAGATATCTGAGTGTCAGACTTCATACTCTTCACAAAAGTAATGCTAATATGAAACTGGTCACTCTATCAGTTATCTACATTTGTAAGAGCAATATGTAAAAACATTCCCTATTTTTGGGCCTGTATCCATCATTATTGAATGCTTTGTCCACATGTATTGTAATAACAGGTTGAGAGGTATGCCCCAGGCATATAAGCCTCGTAGCATATGCAATAATGACATAGCACCATACTATATACAACTAGATAGGTAGGGGTTGTAATCTCAATACTGGTGACTGTGTGAGTGTATGTGTCTGTGTATGCATATCCTCTGTAGCAGTGTGGCTGTCATGCCTGTATGTGTGTAATGTTTATACCATTTTGTGTGCCTGTGCCACCCTCTTAACCCCACCATCACCAACCCATTCATGGCCTACAGATATCATGCACCTTAGATGCAGAGTTATATATTTCAAACACAATACCAATATGGCACATGCAATATGTATGGTGGAATATACTATACATAACTAGATAGATATGTGTTGTAAATTCGAAACTGGCAACTCTCTCTGCATGACTGTTGGAATGCATGTCCCCCTGCAACAGTGTGTGTGTGTGTGTGTGTGTGTGTGTGTGTGTGTGTGTGTGTGTGTGTGTGTGTGTGTGTGTGTGTTTGTGTATGTGTGTGTGCGTGTGTGACATGGTTATACCATTTTAAGTGCCTGTTAATCCCCCAGTGGCAATCTTTACAGCACCTGCAGATGTCAACCACCTGAATATTAATGGCAGACACTGCAAAAATGTATAAGCTCTGTGTTTCATGTGCTATGTATATTGTGCTATCTTATGTATAACTAACCAAGTAGTGGATCTACTATCAACAAGGCCAGTTCATGAGTGGATGTGTCTACATATGTATATCCCCTTGCAGCAGTGTTCCTGTGTTAGGGCCACAAACATACCTCTTGACGCCTTACAGAAAGACATCTGGAGAAAGCCATACAGAAAAGTGGGAAGAAACCCACATATCAGGGTCAGTCTATAAATACTGATCTGGCAATCATATCCACTAGATAGCATAACAGGTTAAGCAGTATCATGAATTTTCTGAAGGGTGTGAAGTCAGAGAGGAAAATATCTGTCATTATTGTGCAACATCAGTCTTTAATGATTTTCCCACTACTTTGACAAAAAAACACAATGTTATACCAAAAGGAACAAAAATATGTGGCAAACATTAGGACATTCTGAAGACATCTGTACAAGTGGGAGTTATAGCCACCACCTGTCCCACCCTACAGGTCACAGTCCATGTTTTATCAGGTGTGACCTGTGACAATGACACAAACAATACAGAGGTCCGCAGAGTGTAGGACAACAAACATCTTCTACTACCTGCATAAAGCAGTTTTTTTTCACATCAGAAGCACTTTACTGGTATGAGAAATAGCATAACCTGTGGTGATGTGACAGAAAGAAGCAGTCATATTGGGAAACTTACGGAAGTCCTGTCTGGTGCACTTGCCATGGGTTATGATATGTCCTGCCAAGTGTCACAATACTACAAGACGTGTCCCACATTACACATTTGATAAGGTGGCAACCCTACCCTGTGTTGCCTATGTGTGTCCAATATGTAGACATGTGTGCACCTGCGAGTAGCTTCCACCCACAATGACCGACATGTATGAAGGCATGAATGTAAACTGCCACCTCCCGCATGTGTAAGTGCTGCCTAAAGCTGTTGCAACTGTGAGTAGTGTGCTGTCTGTCATTGACCCACAAACTGATGTTAACACACTGCAATGGGTTTACACAGAAGGCATGGAATGGTGGCCAGTTCCTGGCCTCCAGCTGAATACAGAAAACAGTACCATCTTACCATATGGTGAGGACATGGAGCCACTATTTTCCACATCAACGGTAACCCCATGAATGCACAAACTGCGTTGACAGCCCTGGCTACTCAGGTTTATAACACTGTTGCATTCACCCATTAAGTAGTGGCAGTGGTCAGAAAAGGCTTGGACATGGTTCGCCACATAGGTAAAGGGACTGCATCCAGACAAAAGGTGGGCATTACATCTGTATAGTCCTCAGTCACTACAACAATACATTAGCAGCATGGCCAGTCTGGTGTGTACCTATGCAGATATCTACAACAAATGGAAAGGTTATGTTAGCACCCACAAAAGTTATCCATGGCCTTCAGTATCTGTTCCATGCATACAGCCTCAAATCATTACTGCCCCACTTCTTTTTGGACAGGTTGCCCACAGGTGGGCTGTGGCATGCATAGATGGCAATGTTGTGCTCAGCCCTTCAAGAGTTGGCCAATATATGTCAGTATAACTCTGTGTGTATTACCAGGATGACAGGCTTCAATCACATATGACATGGCAAAAAAAAAAACAGCTGGAGAGATAGGTTTGTCTCGTACAGGCTGTCCTGTCTGTGGAATGCACTCCCTAAAAATGTCAGAGTACCATGCAGACTCTCATCAACTGGATCAAGGTTGAGTGGATGACAAAAAAAATCTGTCCCAGGGGTCCAAAGTGTGTCAAGTAATGGCAGAGGCAACAGATGCTGATAGATGCTTCTGCTGGGGATAGAGTACTGGATAGGCTTGTAATGGACCCAGGGCCAGTACTGTAGTAACCTCTTCTGTACCTATGAAGCTGTGATCCTATGGAACTCCCAGGTGACATGTACCAAGAGTAGCATGCTTTGTCAATGGGTATGCATGCAAGGTATGCTGTTTGTCCCCATTGTCCCTCACACACTGTTCCATGCATATGCACCTAAGTAAACATGGACATATACAGCCGTACCTTGGCAATGAAAAGGTCTCTGTTTTGCCACTCTACCATACTCAGCTCCCATAATGGCAGCAGCCCACCATGACTAAGACACACAGACACCTGGAATAGAAACAGAATTAGGTCTGTGATACAACAGTCAATCAGCACTACTAACAGCAATAAAGCATCATGGCACAAAGGTACGTATACTTTGATGTGTATGCATGACAATTGCCAGCAGACAGCACCTTACAGGCCATAACACTACTACACTACAAACTTCTATTACCTGCACTATTTTCACACTGTGAATCAGACACATATTAGCATGTCCCTGCATCGATGGTATGGATAACAGGTTTGAGGTACAGGTATCATCGCATGCACAGGGTGTGGTATGAGGCTGGCAAAGGCCTAGGCAGTGCCATACAGTTGACATCATGTGTGTCTGTCTGGAGGGGTGCTGGTCAGTTGGGCCATGGAGAGGAGCTGAGTGCATCTGTCAGTGACCTCCATGTGACAGTGATGTGTAAGTGTGTGCATGCACACAGACAAACCATGTGTTAGCCCTACACAAAGGTATGTTGGACAGCCATGAACTGTACATGGAAGAATGTACAGTTCACCGTCTCCAGCTATGAACATGGTAATTGATTCAGCCAGGAGTGGCACTGGCAACACCATGTCCAAAGCCAAATGCAGTACTACTTCCTGATGGTGACCAGTCTATGTTGAGTCTGTGTCCCTCTTGGGGCCACCTAAGATGACATGCCCATGGCCTTGCCACATTGTGGTGTAGGCAGAATTCTCCCATTGGTAGTGCTGGTGGTACTGCCACTAGGGAGTGTGACTGTGCATGGCCACGTGGGCCCTCAGCTGATGTTGTTGCTGACCTACATCCATGTGTCTGATGCCCTACACCCACCACATGTTCAACCACAGACATTGCACGGTTAAGGACTGACAGTGTCTCACCCCATCGTCTATCCACTATATCAGCAAAATGATGTAAGGCATCACCAATGCCATGGAGGGTGTCATGCATGCTAGACAGTGTGGCATCCATGCCCTGGGCATCCATCTGGTGTACCGTTCACAATGTGCCTGTGCCTCCACAATGGATGGGAACATGCATCGGGTGACTCATGCTGTGACACCTCTGACAGATGCTGGATGTCCAACAGTCCTCCTTTGAGCACCTCTGTCAATCTGCCTGTGTGAAGCCTTTGCCAGCTCTCTGTCTATGGTTAGTGTCTACAGTCACAGATGCCATAGTCCCCACACTCCCCTGTCCGATGCCACCACCTGCTGACTTCCCAATATATGTGGATGCTGGGGAGTGGGTATGCTTGGGCATACTGACCATGTGCTTGGACATAGGGGGTGGAAGTGGGAAGTCAACCAATGAGACAGATTCAGCCCCCAACAACCCCCACCTGTGCCTCACAATAGCCACCATCATCATCAGAGTCTGATGACACACTTACATCAGGTTGTGAGGGGGACACGCTATAACCTCCATGGTCACCTGTGAGGGGAAGACAGCATGACTACATGAATATCTGCACTACAATGTTTGCTGATCTATACACACCACACCTTCTGACTGATGCCATGCACAACACACAATCAGACCACAACAGACACACTCTGTACAGGCCCTGAACAACATGCACTGCAGCTATGTGCAGTTAATGTTGCTAGTACCATACAACTGTGAAATGCATCACAAGTAGGAATATGGGATGGACGTTCACCTAGCAAACAGTGCACCTGATTACACAATAGTAATGCACCCCTGTAGAGCAGACTGACTACATCTACACATAATTATGTGCTAATATGTCACAGCTCCTGCAGGTATGCTACTGTGATTACCAATGTGATGCCCTGCAGTGAACCCCACCACAAGTGACCATGCACATATTGCAACCTGGAAAAGCTAAACTGCCATGTGCATGGCAAACTGGCAGCCCTTAACATGCCTAGGGTATAGGTGAGCCATTACATAACAGTTCCACACTCACCAGCTACAGGTTGATGTTCCCCAGCCACACCAGAGGTATCTATGGATTTGTGGGGGACAGGTATTGTCAGTACAAACACATGTGTCATTGGTACAGGATAATATGTGCATGTATCAACATGTAGAGTACAAGCTGTGGAACTACCCAAATTGCTGACATTTGCAACATGTGCGCACATGTGTGCATTATAAATCCTTACCCACAAATGCGTATTGACCTCACATATGTGTGCAGGTATGCAGAGGCTGCCACTATAAATGCTACAGTATTAACATGATGACCAATGGAGGCTTACCTGGACACTCCTCAGCTGTGGAACCTGTGCCACCCACCTCCATGACATATGTAGTGATGGTTTCCTGAGAGCTTGTGTGGCTGACACCAGGTGTGCCAGGAACTTCTCTGTGGCTGACAGTGGTGGTTGTGTAGCAGGCCCTCCCCCTGTGCCAGCATGGTCTCTGGCCACAGCTGCAGCCCTTTGTCATGCATGATGTATGGGATCAGTACCATGGTGAGGGACCTGTACATAGCTCCTGTCCGGTGTCCCACATCATTCACTGTTGCTACCAGGTCTGCCCACAGTGCAGCAAGTTGTTGCTGGTTGTGGAGAATCCTTGACAACAGCACCCAGTGATGGAGTCTCAGGGCAAAATGAATTGCAGTGGTGTCAGCTTCTGAGAAGGGTAGTTTGCGATGTCTGTACATTCCACCTGACATGAACAGGGCAACACATCACAGGACTGCATACATTGCTCACCATTATGTACAGACCATGCACATCAACTTTTGCTAGCACTATCCACCATTAACCCCCACATCATAACCCCGCCATCTATGAGCACAGTATGACTGTGTGTATTGGCAAAATAGTGGCAATACAGCATGCATCACCCCTCACTGATCCTGATGTTTCATGCTACTTGCTGCATGTGTTACGAGGTGTTGCAATGCATGTACCTGTTGCACCTATTATTGCTTGTTCATAGCCTGTCTACATGGTCTGCTGTGGTGTTAGTCTCCTACTGTATTAGTAATCATGTGGTCTGTAGGACCACCCCTCAGGTCTTCCTGGCCTTCCTCCCTCAGATTGTGGACTATATGGCTGACAATGTCCTACAGTTTCCTCAGCCACTGTGGTTGATATGGGTATCCTGGCACTGCATAGCACCTGTTTCATGTGCACGGATGGACAGCTATCTATAAACAGCAGCAAGGCACACACTGTGTGAGAAATGCAAGGACAGTAGGAACCTGCAGTCCATACTCTGTCCCTGTCAAGGCCACATGTCTTGACCCAAACAGGTTGTCAGCACAATCAGTACACCTCACATACCACCCACACCTACACAACACACACAAACAGCTGCAGTGGTCCTCAAGATACACATCCACAAAGTGGATCTCCAAGGCAGAGCCACACATGAACACCACAGCTGTACACTGCACATAACACACATGACCACACACCTGTGTCCCACAGCCATGCAGGCATCAGCCCATGTCAAACATATTACACATAGGGGACTGCAGTGGAGACACACTAGTGTGCCTCTGATCTGGCTGTGTATGTGGATGGTCACAGTTACTTGTGTGTCACATGACAGACTCCACCATATTGCACAAGCAGTGCTGTCTCTCACTAACAGGTACTGTCATGGGTCTGTCACCATGTATCTTGGTGTGCCTAACCTGACATATACGTCCCTGGACTATATGCAGTGAGACGTGAGTGAGCACAATGGTTTTGTGCCCCAGGCAGGTATGTCACTAGCCTTATGCTGCATGATGCTGTCACCCAGACTGATACCACAATGCAATCAGGGAATGATTGCCCTTAACATGTGCACATTTATCCTGTGATATTCCAGGGATTCGAGTACCTATGTGTCTGGGATGATATGGTAAACAGTCCACGGTGCTCTGTGAGAGATGGCCTCGATCTGTCTTCACTGGTCTTCAGGCGTCTGGCACTGGTTCTCACCAGCACCATAGTGACTCCATTATGAAAAGTGGTGGTTATCACTACTAACATACAAGTGTCAGTGGAGCACACATTGAAGGCCATGTGGCTAAATGTTAGAGGTACAGACATGACTTTGCCCTCATTGTAAGCAGTCATAACCCTGGGAAATGCAGACATCTGTGCAGTCACACAGACCATTGTTCAAAGCTACAGAGAGCAGCTCAGTCTACCTGGTCAACCATCCTATCATGCATTCAAACACCAAAGTGTAGAGTAAGGCCATGGGACATGGGGTTTCTGTATATATGAGACACATACACACCTCCACCCTGTACAGGCAGTAAGATGCAGAGGGGACACTGCAGAGGCAGTTCACCATTGCCAGCACACACCTATTCAAATCACAGCTAGCTACTCCCAGCACATGTGACCAGGAAGTCCAATCGGTCTATATGGACCTCATCAACTGTATTAGGAGTCAGGTCTGTACCCTGATCCTGGGTCAGTTGAACGGCCCAAATATACATTTTAAGACATACCCATGCTAGCACACAAATGGCTAGAGAGCCATAAACAGTGGATGTACAAATGACTTGGTGTTGCCAGGGGCTACTCCCACGTGAGATGAAGGTGTATTGAGTTGACATTACACAACATGGGTTACCACTACAGCATCCCTACAGTGTCATTCTCTGTGGCAAAGTAACCATCATGTGGTAACATTTGCAGTCACCATCTCCCACAATACCAGTCTAGCTAGGGTCAGCCATACATACACCTCCAATGTGGAATACATCCTCCTGGGGGGGTATACACAGCCTCACAACCCCCAACCCCTCATTAAGGACTGATTCCAATATCCACACATACACACAAGTGCTATATGTGCATTTGTATAGATGCATATATTCCGGTATACCCAACAGGCCTACATCATCCTCTGCTAGGATATGTACACCTGTCTAGTTAACATCTGCAATGCATACTGTCCATAACAGGGATAACATAATGCTGTCTGAGACACAGTAGGGACACGCCCAACTTGAAGCAATGTCTCTCTGGCATGTACATGAGAATAGGATCAGTCCTGCAAATCTGTACAACAAACACAGAGCTTATATTGTCTACATCCACTACAGGCTGTCATCTCCCCTACTGCACATATGTCTGCAAAAGCACAGATAGCACCTGAAGCTGCTCACTTGAGGGGCTTAAGGACAGCAGCTATACCAGTACTGTTGCTATAGCATACTGGATGCCTGACAGAGTCAGTGTAGGCCTCACCCCTTGTCTTCCCCATCAGTACATCAGGATAGTGACACTGCTTCCCCGTCTCCTATATGTAGGAAACAGATCACCACTGCCATGTGAAAGTCATACTATACATGTGCCATGAGAGCCTGTCACATCACAGGATGCATCCTACATGACCCTAAGCATAACCTTAAGACACCATAAGGAACCATATTTAAAGAAGGACTGACTACCACCTTTGTCCCAGATGTTTCATGGATGACTACTGTCACCCCTTTAGACTAAGGTGATACGTCCCCCACTCAGTCACATGATAGACCCAGTAGCCTAATTAGGTTGTTCTGCACAGCCATAGTACAGTTTATAGTGAACCCCAGTAACAAGCACATTAGCGACCTGCACACAATCTATCATGCACACTTAGGCTTTGTCAAGGAGGGATTCATGTCTGTTAGACTCAGTTGACCTGTATGACACAGTCACCAAAACCATGGACATGGGGTGACAGTGCAAACTGCCTACCTTGACCTGGAAAAACTTTGTGATAGTATAACCCCCATGGCCATTATACACATAACACCCCCACATATGCATCACACCATATGTTACCATAGGGGTCACACAGACAGGACCCACCTATTCCTCATAGGGGAATCCACCTCAAGCGGTTGACGATAACTATGTGTCACCTGTTGTTCATTTTTGGGCCTCTGTTATGTGTGATGTACACTCCTGAGGTGCATGTAACAGCCATTAGTCTATGTCCTACGATGTCTGTGGATGACTGCATGCTGTGTGCTGTCAATGAATGCCCTAATGATGTTGATATCTGTCTAGGAGGGTCTCACACAGATACATGACTGTTGCCAGACACATGGCCTCAGGCCGCATAGAAGGACATGCAGTGTCAACCCCTTTGGAGCAAGTGGCATCCCCACATAGTATCACAGTACTAACAACATCTTAGGCATGCAATCAGTTGTGAGGGAGCTGTGGACACAGGTCTTTGGCAACATGACATTTCAACACAATGTTGCTTCCATTGTAAGGTACACCTTGTACATGGCCTGTGTCATACATACGGGTATGTCATCAAGGGACATAGGGTATAAACATCCCTGTATTCCCCCCATGAGGCCCAGTATTGTGTATAATACCCTGTACTTCATTCACATCACACAGCACATGCAGCAGCTGGGCACATCACAGAGGTTCCCCATCTGGGGATACCGGGGTATCACACATCTAGCATACACAGATAGGCTATAAGGGCAACCCTCTACCCGGTTTCATACATACTCCTCAGGGGGTGACCTCAATGTGGCTTGCCAGGCAATCATAGACTCCACATTGTTGGGACTGCTGCACAAGTGCAACTCATGCTCCACTCTGTTAACACACACACACACACACACACACACACACACACACACACACACACACACACACACACACACATGCAAAGGCCCTCAACCTGGCATGTGACATTAACTGGGCATGTTGGGAGCTCAGAAGTGTGTCCCACACATTCACCCTATGGTGGAATGGGCACTCTGTCCATATCAGCAGGGTAGCTATTTACACCTTTGCAGGTGTAACCTGGATAACTGGATGGTTAACTGCATATACACCCTTGGGATAGCACCTGTGTCCCTGTTGGACTGGGGCATCAGGTGCTGCCTTGTATACACATGGGCTAACATCTGGCCTAGGCATATGTCTGCTCAGGGCCCATTGTCTAGTAATCTCATATGGTACCAGGAATACCAGATATGGACTAAGTGCTGAGACAGACTGCATTGTTATGTGTCCACACCCATCACTGCCATCAACTGTTAGGAGTTTCCTTTGGGCAACATTACATTACCATATCATCTAACCTACATCTGACAAGTAAGTGAGTAGTTGTACAAGTGCATGTGGACATTCCAGCAATAGCTGTGCTACAACATAACTGAGAGCAATGCATATGTGGTGTAGGGTGTCCTCCTCATAGGTGTCTGACATCTGCAGTACCCAGATGTTTGCAGAAAGTATACCAGTTGGACAATATGTGATGGTTGCCCTCAGAGTTTAGGGAATGTGTCTGTGACATGCCATGCCCCTGGGAACAGAGTATGGTACATTGATATCTGGTACTGTATTTATTCCCTTACATTGTATGCTCAATATGTACACATTGCTACTGAGGCAGAGCCAGTGGCCCCCACTACTAGTGCCTATAACCTGCAGTCATGCTGCAGGGGGTCATCAGATATGCTAGCCATAGGTGTCAGGCAATGAGATACAGGTGTGGAGTACACAGTGGCTTAGCCAGAGTATGTCAGGAACTGTCAGGGACATCTGGACAATCTTTGAACTATGCCTGTATGACATTCATAGACTGAGAGGGGCTCACTGACAGTAAATTATGTGATATGCCAGCTGTATCCACCAGTACTTACTGTCAGCAGTGTACAACAGACAATCCAGTAGCAGTCTTATGTGAGCTGATCATTACTGGGGTGAGTTAGTGGCCAGAGCTGTGATCTATGTCACTGCAGACAGAGCCATAAGGGATGGCCATAGGTGCTGGACAGCAGACTAACAGCAACATGTCAGTCCAAGACATGTGGTTGAGACCTACTGTGTAAATTCCTATTTCCCATGACTGCATCCCCCCATCTGCATTCCATTACAGTGCTTAATTTTATGATATACCTGGTATATTGCTGTACTCATTTGTGAGCGGACATCCAGTTGTAGTCTCCTACAGAATCGTAGTCTGCCTTCTTGAAGAAAGTGTCAGACCTGTTTACCATAGGCAGCAGCTTGCCTTTTGTAGGTAATGCTCAAGAACAGGTGATTGTCTGTGCACCAGTCTGTGACTCCCACTAGCTATTTGCATCCAGAACAGCTGGGTTGCATTGCCATTAGCCAATAGCATGGGAACACTGTCCTATAATTAAGACCTTCATGTAGGCCTTGGCCCTTTTCATGGCCGATGAGGAGGACATTATTGAGGTGTGGGGGCTACAGCATCACAAAAAGTATGTAGAAATTCTGTTCACTGTTTGGATTGATGTGTAATGTCTACAGTTTTGCATGCTATGCTTGGCTATTTTTAACAGAGTTTGTGATTCTGTGGCAGGTTACTGTTTAGCAATATATGTTGTGCTCATTAAGGAGAGAGGAAGATGTGAGTGTCATACATCCTTTTTTTCTGACTGTGCATGCTGCTGCAGTTGATAATGGTTGTATGTTTGTAGAGAGAGACTGTGATGCATGTTCCTGTCACCTGAACATCCCCCCAACCCTTTATGTATGGGTGTTGCGTGGATGCCCTGTTCTAGGTGTTTGGGAGGTATGGTAGGTCTGTAGCAGTAGCTGAACATACAGCTGCATGTGTGGCAGGCCGCAACTGCTGCATTCAGGGCAGGAGTCATACTGGGGATTGTGAAGACATTGGGGACACCAAGCTGTGTATGTCAATGAGGGAGCAGTGTCAACTATTTTGTCACTGCATGGCCAGGGTGAGGGTACCCATTACAGTGCAGGTGGGGCATGTGCCTCTGGTACATATTTGAAGTAGTATTACCATCCAGAGAGTGGTAGGGGAGGTTAAGGACATGTATTGATATTTGTGACATGTGTCCCACCCTCCAGGCCTTTGACATACTACTGTGGGTGGCAGTGACTGTGGTAGCAGCAACCAGGTCTGCTGGGCATTGCAGGGCTCAATTATTTTAGGTTGTATTGTCAAGCATGTAGTTGTCATGCAACAGACTGGACTGTGGACCTGAACTGTGGGTCTCCAGATGTCAGACAAGCTGGGAATGTTATAGATAGAGCTACATAGTAATTATTATGGGAGGTGTAGTTGCAAGACATATGTGCCTGCATACAGTGTGTTACACAGGATTGACATGAACATGTTTGTTTGGATGGCTATGACATGTGACATTGACCTGTCTGCCATGCTTTTGTGAAATCAATCTGCACTGTCTTGCCATTACATCATGACCACAGAATAGCTTGGTACATAGGTGACACGACTGTGGACATTCTGCAACAGTCTGTGCAGTTGTCAGCTGTACCTGATATGGTAGGCCTCACGTCAATCCATCAACATTTCTTTGGCTGTGTACTGGTTTGGTGTCTGCATTACAGGCCAAGTACACTGTCATTTATCACATTATATGTAGAAGTAGTGTCACTGGTACTCAGGATATCTTGAAAACAACACCAGCAATTCCCCAGAGATGAGTTGGCCTACTGGTGTATTGCAGTGAACTGTAGTTCAGAGGGTCCAAGGGCCTATACTCGGCAGAGATGCTTTTTTCCCTACTGTTGCATCACTGTACTGCATGATATATTTAGAAAACAACAATTCCCCAGAGCTCAGTTGGCCTAGTGGTGTGTTGCTCTGTCTGACTATAGTGCATAGGGTCCTGGGTTTGAAACTTGCCAGGGCTAGTTATTTTGTTGTTGGGCAGAACAGTGTCTGAATCAGATAGGGTGATTAAAGCAGTTTTAAGCAGTTGTAAGCGGGTTTGTGCAGCTTTGCACACTGCACCACAATGCCAACCGGTGCTTAAGTCCACTTAGCATTAGCTTAGCATCACTTATCCCTACTTAAACCTGTGCTATTTCAAAAAAAAAGAAAAAGGGGTGATAGGAAAGTGGTGAAATGGGGGCAAGTAGGGGCAAAAAACAATATGAAAAGCAGCTAGAGATGTGGAGGATGGGTGTAGGAAAGGACCATAGCTCTCCATTTCTTGTGTAGCAACAACTGTGCATGACGTGGACAATTTGGAATTTGGAGCCTCACACCCCAAAGGAAGGGGTGTGGGCAACATAAGTTTCTTGATTAATTGATTTGATGATTGATTCATGGCAGGTAAAAATGGAGCGCTATGTATGGGACAGAATTATTTTTGGGACAGATGCCCTTTTTTTTAAGGTGAGAGTGGGATGTTGAGGAAGGGTTGTAGGTATGTTTAGGCAGGTGAGTTGGGTAGGAGAGGTTGCATTTGCAGACAAGACATACAATGCAGCGGATAGGGGCTGTGTATGACACATGAGGAGGGAAAACACCTTGGATGGGGAGAGTGGTTGGGAATCAGAGGACCAAGTGCCCCCAGATGGAAACAGTGGGACTGAGGTCCCCACCCATGGGCAGTCATCACTCCCCCTTCAAGGCCCCAAAGGTGGCTGTGCTGGGGGCTTGGCACCGGGGCCAGCCTTTCCCTTGAGGTGTGCCAGTCTGCCCTCGATCTGGTGCAGGTGGTCATGCAAATCTCAATGAATGACCCTGCGTTCCACCTTTGGAAACTGGTGTCAGGTGACAGGGTCCTCTTCACACCCATGCCAAGGGGGAAAAGGACCCTGTCCCCTGAGGTGGTTCCACCCAAGGGTGGTGCAGGACCACAGGAGGAGGCAGCTCCAGTTTGGGTGCCATTGCCAGATGAGGTGGGACAGGTGGATCTGCTGGGATCAGCCTACCCAAACATGCTATAGTGTTGAGGTTTGCCAAAGTGTATTGGTTAGTCATGAACAAAACATGTCAGTGTTAGTTATAACAGTATGCATGGGTGTTCCAATTAACCCAGAACAATAGAATCACATCACATAACATACAGAACACAGGCATAAATAGGATAACAGTCATTATTGCAACAGCATGCCAGTAACAGTTATGGCAAAAGACCAACAATGGTGGAATTTAAACAAGGTATGTTAGTATGCAACCACTGAAATATATAACCAATAATACAATGCAAGGCCCAACATTAGGTTTTAAGAACAATATAAGTGTAAATGAAAACATACCTATAGTATAACAATAATATTTTGTGATGCAGATAAGGGGTGGGTGGAGATAAAAACATTCTATTAACAACTGTATAGGCTATATTTTTCATAACAGTACTGCTCAATGCTCTAGCGGTCTGCCCTTACTTTACAGCTACATGTGCCCTGGCAATACACAATGTACACTTTCTTATTTATTGTACTATATATTGCAAGATAGATCTGTACTCACTACACTGTTGGTGCATCCTTGCTAGGCACCCTCTGTGGGCCTCTAAGTTATGAGCCCTCTCCTCTGAAGCTGTGGGGGGAAACACACCATTATGCATACCTGTCTATCATATATTTATACTGCAATATGGTTAATCATGGTTGCTATACTTGCAAACTTCTGGGTCATTCTGGTCCCAAGCATCTTGGATCCATTTGGCCAAGAGGACTTCCCCCTTCCTTCACTTCAGGTCATCATAATGATGATGCACCTGCTCACCAGTGTGGGGGATTCCAGTGGCATTGGTGAGGTCATGTACCAGACAGTCCCAGGCCTCAGACTTGTATTCAGAGCCTGCGTACTGGCCCTGCAGCAATCTGGCATTGTGGTCTTTCACTAGGAATCCAACCATGACCTTGGACTCCAACATGCCCCAGTGCTGCACCCAAAAGCGTGCTTCCTCTACAACTCCAGCCATAGCTCCTGCACTGATAAAACTCCAGCAGGTTCTGGCTGTATTCCCACCTGCACATCTTAAATAAGGCTATTTTCCCACCCTTTGCCACCAATGGACCATTTTTAAAAATGCTAAGCAAAGCTTAGCAGTGTGCAAACCTGCTTAGCTGAGCTGAGGACTGCTTAGACTGGGACTGTTTAAGCATTGCTTGGCTTGGCTTACTAGTGCTTAGTGGAGTTTAGCTATGGGAAAACTACATATTTTACAAATTAAAAAAAAATATTGTGTCATTCTTCATAAGGTCTGCTTTTATTATTATGTATGCCTTTTACTTTATATTCCCTAACCTTATGTATTTTAATTACTTAGTTTTTTGTCAGATTATTTTAATTACATTATCTTGGAGTGTGACTGTCATGTATGGGACACGTGTATGAGTGGAACTTTGCTCCACGGGACTCCACTGAAAATGAACTTGTGAATCAGCTGGACTAGCCCAGTTAATAAATGTCGCTAAGTATATCAATAAATTAAAATAATACTGTATAAAATATGGCTATCACATATAAAAGCGAATGGCCTGTCCCTTCATTTGAACCATGCACCTACTGCGTACAAAACCAGGAACTTGAAATTCATATCAACAAGATGATATGATTGAATTTCCGAAAACTCAAAGTTTTTAAATGGGGATTGCAGTACAGTGAGGATAGGGAAATTTACTGTTTTCCTCCATGTAATGCAATCTTGGAGTTGGTAGATATCATTTGTAGGGGGGCTTGCCCCCCCCCCCCACAAAATGTAAAAAAAAGATTTTTGTGGGGTTTTTTAATGTTCGAATTTTCAGAAAATCATTCATTTCATCTAGCCGATATGAATTTTAAGTTTCTGAAAACTCTATCAACTGATATAGATCCACATACACACACACACACACACACACACACGCATGCACGCACACACACACACACACACACATATATATATATATATATATATATATATATATATATATATATATATATATATATATATATATATATATATATATATATTACATACCTAAGGAGAGTGTCAGTAGTCCCACTGCCTAAATGACAAGAAAGGGGGCTTATTCCAAATCTAATAGAAAAGAAGTGAACTTAAACAGTGTAAGGAAGAAGGTCTGTATGAAGCAAAAAACAACAATATTAATGGTATTTTGCTAAAAGCAGCTCTTATGTTAAGAGGTGGAGCATTACCTTTTAACAGGCAATATCAGCATCTGATCACTTAGGCAGCAAGAATATCTGAGGTAGCTAGCTACACAGAAGAACTATGGGAGATAAAAAAATTGTAGGAGCTCAAGGCTGTAGCACTAGTTTGCTGGCTTGGTTCTGATAAGTGGATTAAAGACCCAACAGTTGGGTCCCATAGATGGGGTGAATAGGTTCACTCCTGCTAGAGTGGTTCAACTAATTAGTTACAAATGTAATTAGTTAAATGGTAACAGAAAAGTTTATTCTTTATGTTTACTATAATATTCCATTTCATTAACCGGCAGCTTGAAGGGTTTCTAATGTAAAATGTGAGGTGTACAGTAGAGAATAATGCTTCTAGACTACTTACTAGTTCTGTCCTACTTCAGCCATTCTTCTACATCCAGTAGTTTGCCACTTCCAAACTAACAGCAGAGTTTCAATAAACTAGTTATTGCACATAAAACCAAGGTCTTCTGCATATTTTACTGTGGCAGTTATGAACAACATCTGAGGTTTGGCAGCATTTATTTCATTTTGTTGCACTAATTAGTAATTGCTGGGAAAGAATATAAGTAAAGTGTGGTGTTCCAAGGCAAACAGTGATCCTGGTGCTGTTATTTCCACTTCAATGTTTTGAGCTGCTTTTCATTTCTGAAAGTTCGTTTAAAACAAGATATAATTGATTAAGACTAGTTTTAAAGAAGATGCTGTTTTAGTTCATATCTTCCAAGGCTTTACTGCCTGCAGTATTCTTCTAGCACTGAACATAATGTGGAACTTTTGCAGACATGCTGCCTCTGAACGTGATTTAGTTTTACTATTCTAGAGATCTGAGGTTGTTAGAGTACAGGGGAATCATATGATGAAAACTGTAGCAGCTCGTGGAGCACTAGTTTTGCTGACTCTATTTGTAACGCTTCCTCAGTAATTCTTTGGGTAATGGAAAACTAAAGCACATGGTGCTTTCACTAAGACAAATAGTGACAGTGTTGTTGCAGTTTCTATTCCAGTTCTGGAAGCCACTTTTTCCAGTGGAAATGTTTGCACAGTAGTATGGCAAGACTACTGCAGTTATATTGGTACATTTTAAAGAGACCCCCTGTATACATACTGAAGCATATAAACACAGCATTTACCATTCAATACCTACCTGTCAGCCATGTCTTTAGCTAGCAGCTGTCTCCTTGGTAACTGTTTTTCTGAAGGATATGCCTTCATGGATACATGACAACTCATCAACGGCAACTTCAGCCACTGGATATAGATCAAGAACTGTTCATTGAAACTAAATCTATCAAACCTCATAGACATAATTTTGTTCATGGGAGAAAACCCCCTGCACCTCCCCATGTGGGAGGACAGCTCCTACATCCCCAAACATATATATATATATATATATATGCTGGTGAAAGTAGTTTAGGTGAATGGCTCTGCATCTCTTTGCATGTGATAAAACAAAGCTTGATGACTTGGAATTATGTCTAAGAAATATGCTAGGGCTGGGGTGACCACTATAGAAATGTATAATCTAATGGTAAACCTGAGACTTGAGCACAGTGTTATCAAGGATAACAATACCTCTATAAGTGATAAAGGAAGACTAAGTATGTGTTATATGAGACTCTATTAAAGGCTATAACTAGAAGACCTTTTCATCCCCCAGCCTTAATAATAGAACTGCATGAAAGACAATGAGAGGCATTATCTGATGTTGATCAGGCAGAGTAAAAGAAAAAAATAATGCAAACCTTCAGTGGTAAAAATTTCAATAATGCAACTACTCTTTGGGATATTATTAATAATCTTCCATTGAAAATTCATGTGACAATGTGAGGTATTGCCAGCTATGCCAGGAGAAGTAGGGTAGAGGATGTATAACATATGCCAGCACAGCTAGCAAGAATTTTGTAAGGAATTAGATGTTATTTGCATATCAAACTGATTTGTACAAATGATTGTGCTGAGAAATGTATTTGTAAAGCTGCTTGTGTTAAAAATGTACCAACAGTATGTCCTGCTGGCCATAAAAAGAAATATACATGTATTATTGAAACTGTTTAAATGTATATGTTTTAACAGAGGATACTGGAAGAGAATATGTTAATCTCAAACTTTGAAAATAGCTTGAAATTAAATTACCTGGCTTAGGCCATAAATATTGTATCTTATAATTCTCAATGCAGCCAGAGACAAAAAGTCTGTAGTAGAAAGATTCCTGCATTATTATGAGGTGAACTAACTGCTGCTCTGGAAGGGTGGAGGTTTGAAATTGTTTTATGACTTCCAGGAGCTGCAGTAGAACTTAGCAAGACTATGTGTGAGTATTATTGACTCATATGTGCTAAATCATGACATCTTCTAGCCAAGGGATGAAGCACAGGAACCAGAAGTCAGATGACCAGATGTATATGATACCGTTCTCTAATCTATCACTAAAATAATGTTTAATACTAGGTGAGACTGAAGTCTCAGAGCAGTCTGTTTTTGTAACCTGATAAGGAAGGATCTCTCACCTACTTCATCTTGTCTTGCTCTAGTAAGTGACCAGGAAATAATAATTCTTTAAATCACTCAGGAAAGTATAGTGAGATTAGTTAAATATTGTTTTTCTGTAACTGTGTGAACCTGTCCACCTGCATTATTTTTAATATTTCCTGTTATTAAAACTCTGGTGCATATTATAAATAGATATTTAGCATTTTCATGTTCTTTTATTATTTATTATTATACATATTTAAATTTTTTCATTGTGGCTGGTCCTTTGGAGAATATTTTAACCTTTGAGAGTACTTATATCTATTGGTAACACTATGGCCACTCCTGAAAACCTGGCTGTTTGGTCAACATCACCATTTGTAGTAATATTAATTTCACTCGGTATAACGGAGTATACTTGCAAGAGCCTTAGAGTGTCTGGTGGTAGTGTAACTAACTTATAGCCTGGGCAGAAGGGGGGGAAAGTTAGTAAGTCTGTACCAACCTTTTCCAGGCATGTGTGTGTGTGTGTGTGTGTGTGTGTGTGTGTGTGTGTGTGTGTGTGTGTGTGTGTGTGTGTGTGTGTGTGTGAAAATGAAATCTCAAAGAGTATGTGAGTCAGCTGCTTGGAGCAGGGACATGAAGCACTGGTTCCATGCAGAAGGTACTGTTGGACTTGGCTTGGACACTCGACTGAGGACTCAAACCTACACTTGTGTCAGTGGAGTCTTACCTACGATCTGGGCAGAGAGAGAGAGGACACAGCCCCAGGAATAACTGTGTTCCCTGTCTCCTCTTAAGGAAAATTATGCTTGATGCAGACAGCTGCATCTGCAAATACTGGGTGTATCCATTATTGTTCCAAGTGAACACCCGTCTCCAGTGCTAGTGGTAGGGATTCAGGCTTTTTGATTACTGGCCCAGAGTGGGGATGTCAAATATTGGTAAACAATGGTATGGATATTAATTGAACTTCTGTAGCCTGTAAGCAGTTGTCTCTAATGGTGTGTGCATTCTCAGCAGTCACAAGGTAAACATTCAGGGTTTCATTTTCACATCAGTTTTTATTAATTTTTTGTTAGTTTAGTATAGTCAGGGAAAGCAGGCTAAGATGTCAGCAGAGGATTGTGGTAATCCGACAAAGAACCATTTTTCCAAGGTGTGCAAAGCCAAAGAACTGTTGCATGCCAGCCTGACTAAAGATGAAATTATTCTAAACTTTGTTACAATTCAGACCAGCAACCAGGTGGATAACCAGTCTGCTGATGGGAATTTGCAACCCTCAGAAAGAGGGCAGTTCACCTTTTCCTCGGAGGACTTAAAAATCAATCTGGAGTTAAAGCGACTTGAACTGGAGGCCACACATTTGGAATTAGAATCAGCAGAGAGACTGCTGCAGGCAAAACAGATGGAATTAGAAACAGCAGTGAGACTGTGGCATTTGGACGGTGAAGAAAATGAGAGACTGAGGTGTTTGGAGGCTGACAAAAATGAGAAGCAGCGTCATCATGAGAGGGAGGTTCTCACTCTTTGCCAATGTCATGAAGGTAATGGGGAAGAGAATAACCAAACCCCAGAAGCAATAAAGATCAGTAAATTACTTCCACAATTTACAGAGGGTGATACTTTTGATAGTTTTATTCATATATTTGAAATAGTATGTAAACAGTATAATGTTGACCAAGTGCTCTGGGTACTGTTCCTGATCCCCTTACTCCATGGTAAAGCTGTAACTGCTGTTTCTAAATTGTCTGATGTTGATTGTTTAAACTATGATAAAGTAAATAAATGTTTACTTGAATGTCTAAGTTAACACCCGAAGCTTAGAGAAAAAGGTTTTGTGAGCATTGATGTGAGGCTGATGAAAGTGTGTGTGTGATTATACTGCTAAGTTTAGCACTTATTTTCATAGGTGGGTGAGTAGGTGTCAGGTCACCACTTTTGAAAGGCTGGCAGACATTTTAGTGAGGGAACAAGCCCTTAACACTTTGCCTCAGGACACGAGAATCTGGTTGGCAGACAGAGAGTGTAACTCTGGAGATGAGCTGGGGAAAAGGGGGGGATCTCTGCTTAGCAATTGGGAAATCACTGCACAGGAAGGGAATACACAGTGCTGCACATGGATATAAGGGAACTCATGGTGGGCAGCCTAAACCACCCCAACAGAGTCCACCAGTAACAGGGGATGCCATTAGCTCAGGTATATAGCCAGGATCATGAGTTAAGTGTTTTAAGTGTAACCAGTGGTGCCATGTAGCATATAGATGTCCATAGAAACAAGGTGGGGGGGACAAAAGGTGAGGGAGCCAGCAAGTGGGAATAACAGTTTGCCAGTGGTAAGATGTCTGGAGACAACAGGGGTACCAAATTATCATCAGAGTTTATATCCTATCTTAGTGAATGGAAAACAGGCCACTGCTAAGTCTCTGACATAACCATTCTGAAGTCTGCAGTGGTTAAAGAGGAGCAGTACTTGATTAGGCAGTCCACTCCAGTCAGAGCTTTAGGAGGGACCCCATTCCAAATGTCTTTGGCCAGGGTTCACATTGACTGGGAGGGAGAAAAGCGAAGCAAGCAAGTAGGTGTGTTTGAGGATATCCCTGCAGATGTCTTGATAGGGAATGATTTTGATAATGGAGTACCTTCTGTGCATGCAGTTACATGCAGTCAGGCTTGGAGACAGGCATGTGGGTCTGGTAGCCTGTAGGTAATCCAGACAGTCAGCACACTTGTAGCCAGGGCTGATAAGGTGGCTACTTCAGGGAGGGAGCCACCCTGTAGCAGTAAGCCTGGAGCTGAGCCACAGCTGCTGGTAGGTAATGCTGCTCCCTTGGACAGAGTGACTGCAAGAGCAGAGGTGAGTAGTAATACCCAGGTTGACAGTGAGTCACCGCTGTCAGAGGATACCAGACTTCCTGTGGAAGTGGAGCTGGGAAGGGTCACAAGGATAGAGTTGAGACAGGCTCTGGTCTCATACCCTACACTAAGAAGCTTGAGGGAGGTAGCTAGGGAGGCACCTGATTATCAAGGAAATGGTGAGCCTGTATACTGGAACAAAGGGTTACTGTGTAGAGAGTGGACCCCTGAGGGATGGCTAGACAGTCAGGTAATACAGCAGTTGGTAGTGTCTAGAGCCTACCATCTGGCCCTTCTAGCCATAGACCCTGGCATTTCTTTTGCAGGTCATATGGGCATAAAGCATACAAAGAGACATATTATGCAAACATTTATTGACCTGGAATTGCAAGGGATGTAACATGGTAATGCAGGACCTGTGAGCAGAGCCAAAAAGTAGGTAATGCAAGAGAAAAGATCAAAGTTCCTTTGATGCCTTTGCCTGTAACTGAGGAGCCATTTCAGAGGATAGATATAGATATTGTGGGGTCTCTGAGTAATCCAAGGTGTTGTGGGGGATGCATTGTTTGTGCATTTATGTGCTTTGCATTTGGTTGAAAGTTTTTGAGTACTTTATTTCATCTAGTTAAAGTTTTCATCTAGATGCTGGTAGAATAAAAACTAACTTTACACTGTCTAGTTTCTCAGTATCATAAATTGTTTTTTTTTTCACAATCTCCTTCTTTTTTCAGTCTGCAAAGCTGAAACTAAATCACATTAACAAGAGAGTAGTTGTCAACAAAGTGCACTGACAGAAATGCACTTCTATTTTTAGCAGCAGTCTGCACGTGATGAAGACTTTCTACAACCCCACTTTACTGTGTGACATAAGATTTCCTTCTGAAAATCAAATTCATAGATGAGGCCAAGGAACTTCCTTGTGTCCTTTATAGAGCTTGGGATGTATAATCAACTATACAACTCCAGAAAACTATAGTAGATTTATAGTCTCTAATGCATAGTTGCTGAGGACTTACATGCAGTTGCTGACATTTTGTGTGAGTAAGACAACACTTAAGTGTCAACTGTTTAGTGTCTGTAGAAAAATAATCTCATTATTTCTGGCAACCATAATTGTTTTGAGCATTGACTATATGCATTTTGTGGTAAGTAAGCATTTTTTTTAATGTTTTATTGTCATATTTAAGCTGGTAGTTCATAGGTTCATAGGTGTGTACTAGGCTAATGGCCCTGGAGCCTTTACAAGCCTAGCCCATAGAAGGGCCCTGGCATCATGCTGCCCAGGGTTACTTCCCAGTGCCTCTATCAAGCAAAGCCACTGGAGTGATCCCTGAGGTGAATTTTCCATTTCCCACCCACTCATCAGGATTTCTCTTGAAGAGGGCCAGTGAGGTGCTCTGTTTGACATGTATGGGAAGTCTATTCCATAGCATGGGGAGTCTCTGGGTTATGAACCTGTCCCTCCAGCATGTTATGTTGATTCTGGTAATGAGGTTGAGGTGTCTAGAGCATGTGGTGTGGAGGGATTGGGATTTCTTTAGATGTAGCACTTCTAACAGAGCTGGGTTAGACATGGCTTTGTAAATCAAGCAGAGCTTGTCTCTAAGTAGGTGATATGAGACAGAGAATACTTGGAGTTTTTTGAGTCTGTCCATACAGGACAAGTGTTTAAGGCATAGGATCCTCTTTGTGAGGTACTTTTGTGGCCTTCCCAGTTGTTGCAGTTGTTTAGTGAGGTACATGCCAAATGGAGCATTGTGCTCGATGATTGGCCTAATGAGGGAAGAGTAGAGGGAGACAATGACCTCTTTCTTCCTGGATGCAAAACCCTTAGTAATGAGATGTGCCACACAGAAGGACTTTCTGACCACAGTGGCAATGGGGTGGCCAAAAGACAGATTGCTGTCAACCTGTGTTCCCAGATTTCTTATAACGCCTTCAGTGTTCAGTGGGCTACAATCGATGTGGTAATTAATGGAAACTGTGTTTTTCCCAAGGGGGATGACGACACATTTTTTGGCATTGAGCTTAAGGCCATGTTTCTGACACCAGTCATTGGTCTCAGTGAGGCCTTTCTGTAGGATGTCAACATCAATTGGGGAATTAATAATAGCTCCCAACTTGCAATTGTCTGCAAACTCTGTCAGCCAGAGTCCCTTTGTATTGGCCTGGACTTCAGAGAAGTAGATACCAAACAGGAGAGGATCCAGGAACAAACCCTGTGGGACTCCACTCATGACTGGTTGGCAGTCTGACTTGGAGTCAGCTACTTTCACACTGTGTGTTCTATCTGTGTACCAGTAATGCATAATTTATTATATTTTTATCAGTCTGTCCAGCTTTTCAGTTATTCATATTTTCTTTGATTTACTAGAGTTGATCCCAGATTTGAAATTGAATCATATATGAAATTTGTTGTTATTATCGAGACTTTATTAGTAATATACATAAATGTGTTTATTTCTGGAAGCTTTTCTGTCCAGGTGCTTTCTGTAATTGGACTTTGTTCAGTAGGGCTAATCCAATTAAAAATATAAATAAATAAATAAACATATCTTTTAACAGGCTATTTGTCTCCTCTTTTTACACTTCCTTCTTCATCAGGATTCTCTTCTACTCTTTATCCCCCCTTGATGCACCCCATGACTGTTTCACATTTTATTTTTCTTGTCACCCTTCTACATTACCTACTTTTAACTTGCAGCTCATTGTGGTTCTTAATAGACTGAAGGACATATAACCCCAACCTTCTGTCCAGGTTCCCATTCCTGTTTTAATCCATGAATCCTGAACCGCACTGTGACATGATCCCTGTTGCCTAATAGAACACTATTCTTTGCCTTTTGCACCCACTCAGAGCTGTTGGACAATAGTTAAAATGATACTTTATTCATTGAGTTTTTTGCCATCAGCCTAAATCTGGGTTCCACTGCCGCTTCTACATTTTCAATGTTCTTTGCCTTTGTGGTAGATAATGTCTGACAATCTATCACGATTTACATCTACTATTTTGAACTTTTTCCTCATCTTTGCTGACATTCCCCGGGATTCATGAAGCTCGGCGCAAGGACGGTTTTAGCATTGCACCGAGCGTCCCCATTACAGATGGTGCAGCAGCTCCATATGAATATTTATAAGGGTGTGCTGCCGCACCCTCGACATGCACAGGAAATGTGTGACAGTGCAGGGGGTGGGTTCAAGTGCTCTACGGAGGCGGAAACATGCCCCCAGCGTTGCAAAACCTACTATGCTTACTATTAGAACCCACCTCTAATAGTAAGCAATGAAGTCAGTGTCCGTGGATACTGAAATGTATGCTAAGCATACAAGAGTGTCCACAAACATTGAAATAAAATCAAAGTAGTAAACACACAAGCACGTTTGGAATGTTGAGCCCCGTCCCTAGAACTTTCACAGTTAGATTCCCCATGTCCCTATTTTACATTTGTACTGCTTCAATATCGAAAGTGTAAGCGAAGCGCAGGGTGTTTGCACGTTGCTGCCCCCTGCTTAGTGTAGCTTACACACCAAAATCAACCAAATAGAGAAAAACATGCGGAATTAATGTTAATGTCAATACTGTAATGGTTAGCGCATCCGCCTAATGAGCAGACATGCACGGTTCGAGGCCAACTATAGCACATATAATTTTCCATGTGGAATGTCACTTTGCTGTATAACCTACATAATAACATGTAAATGTGAACTGGAGTACCGCATGAAATGTTTAACTAATGTCATGCAATCAAAGTGGTAGTGTCATAATGAATAAGGAACTAGTAAGCAGGTGTAAGCACAAATAAGCAGTAGAAAACATATATAAGTACCGGTAAGCAAGTCTGAGTGCGTTTGTGTGGATGTAAACCGTGCCCAGCATAGGAAATGTATATAATTATGTAGATGTATGTGCATGTGTATGTACAGATATATAAAAAAAAAAATATATATATATATATATATATATATATATATATATATATATATATATATATATATATATATATCGTAACAATAAAGCATACAAAAAGAATGAGAAGGGAATCAACAGCAACTCCAGTATTATTTAGTGCTGTCAGTGTATGTCATGCCCAGCTGGGCAGGGGTGAACAAAGCACTGCTACTCACACCACAGGCAGGATACTACCAGTGGGAGTAACATTTCCGATCTGCTAAGTATACTTTCTAAACAATCACAGGGTAGTCCCTGGTGGGACTACCCAAAAATTGCTAGGATGGTTGGACCTCCAACCATTACACAAGCAAGGGCAGGTATGTTCAAGGACTAAATGGTGGAAGAGCCTGATAATACACGGGTTGGGACAAAATACGTGTAGGGCCCCTAACACGGGGGAGAGGGCAATGTGTGGAGGTGTGTCATGGCTGTGATAGCAAATGTAAAATGGATGGTTTGCATGTATGTCGAACTCGGGTGGGGTGGAGGAACTATGGGTATGAAATTATGGATCCAGGCGTGTCAGGGTTGGATGTCCTGGTTCTAATTGGCCCACCTCATGAAGGTCAGCGAGTTCGTTATAAGTATATATGCATACACACATGCATGCATCTATATATAGAAGTACATTCCCTGTAACACATTTATTTCTTTCGCAGACATAAATAACAGGAAAGTGCCCCTATAAACCTCAGCAGTAGATAGAATAATAGTATGTGCATAAGAGGGAAGGGATGAAGCTGCTAAAATGCAGAAGTGTGTACAATGTCTGAAGTCAGTGCTGTTCTCAAAAAATCAAATGTGAGGACTTTCTCACACATGGAATCATTCCTGTGATCTGCATGCTACGGAAACGCCAATCACTAAACTGGTCCTAATTGTAAAATAATTTTGCCAAACTCGTACATTATTAGCTCTCATGTGTAACATGTGCATTACCATATAGTCATACCTATTAATTTATTGTAGTGTCATGTTAACGGGAGTAATGATGTAATGAACTATAGAGTCTAATTTTGAAATAAAGACATGTGTGTCCCAGGTGGGACAACCCAGAAATTCCGAATAGTGTCCTATTGATCACTCATTTCACCAATGTTTGTGGACTAAAAGTTTGGGATGTCTGAGGATACATGGAGTGAGTCAATCCATGGGATGGGTCTACAGGAGTAGGGAGTGGCCAATGTGTAGTGGTGTGGATACACCGTGTATCCAACTGGAGAATGGATGACTGCTTTGTTAGTGTAGTGTTGGGGTGGTTGTTTGGGGAACCAGGGGTCATGGGTATATGGGTATATATGCAAATGAAGCAGAACAGCAATAGTGTAGTGGTTAGAGCATCCACCTAACAAACAGACATTCCCATTCTGAATCCCACTGCAGCACATACATTTTCCATTGGTAATCTGTATATGAACATATTTCGACATCTGTCTGCTGGGTAACCTGCATAATAACAATTAAAAGTGAACTGCAGCGAAGTGCCAGTGGCATAGAATAAGGCACTAGTAAGCAGGTTTAAGCATAAATAAGCACCAGTAAGTGTGTTTAAGTGTGTCTGCGTGGGGGTATGCATTCCCTTACATAGGGTACCACCTGTCCCACTTTGCGAGGGACAGCCCCTCTTTGGGCAGTTGTGTCCTGCAAAAATAATGTAAGAATGGTAACTGTCCTAAAATATGAGGGCAAAATCATTCCCTATATTTTATGTAATAGTTGCATAAAACAGTTATTCTGTATCTGAAACACCTAAATGTTATAAGAAACAGTATAAACAACTAAAATGCTACAAGAATAAGCTTTTATTTAGGCAAAAAAGTGAAGTTCTGTCCCTTGTACTGGCCGTGGGTAGGTTTTGGCCTGAAAAATCTGATGTTTGTACCACAACTGTCCCACTTTGGCAATCTGAAAAGGTGGCAACCCTAGCCTTATATATTTATATATATATATATATATATATATATATATATATATATATATATATATATATATATATATATATATATATATATATATATATATATATATATATATATATATATATGTGTGTGTGTGTGTGTGTGTGTGTGTGTGTGTGTGTGTGTGCGTAGATATACAGCTATGATAGGAAACAGCACACAAGAATGACATATGCTCACAGGCTATGCCAATGGAAGTGAGGGGCCCAAGCAAGAAACATGTAACACGTAGCATGACCCCCCCCCCAACCGGACAGAGGAAATATACACACAAACCCGTAAACAATGCAATTAGTCCACTGCTCCCCAGACCACAGGCAGGATACAACCGGGGGGGGGGGTACACAGCACACCCGTGAAATCTAATCTTGGAACACAAACAGGAGCATCCCTTGCGGGATGCCCCAAAAATTGACATATAACCAAAAGATGGTGATACGCCAGATGTTTTGGCCGGGGTATGTACATACCCGAAATACAAGAGTGGGAAAGCCTGACAACCCATGGGTCGAGACAACGTATGACATGGGTCCCGTGAAGTGGAGAGTGGGCAGCGTGTAGTGGTGTGTTCAGACCCGACCAGCATCCAGAGTAAGGATGGGTGCTGTAAAGGAGGTGTGGGTGGGGGAACTATGGGTAGATAGTTATGGGTCTAGGTGTGCAGGTGTTGGCTGATGTGGGTCTATATGGACAGCCCCAGGGATGTAAGCAAAAGTGTTCATTGGGCAGAGGCATCGCCCAACGAGCAGCAACACCTGCTATGAGTCTCACTGCAGCAAAGTGTAATCTACATGACAAGGAACGGAATAACCAGCTGTAGATGTATATATGTAGAGGTATGTGCGTGTATATCTACCCAGGGGTGGCTCATGGCATAGGGCTGCCGGACTGCAGCCCCCTCAAAAATAAAAAAAGAAAGAAAGAAAAATGAAAAATAAAAAAAATTATTTTTTCAAAATTAGCGCTGACTTCGCATGATAGACCAAGTCCCACTACTGTCGGTCTATGCGCATGCTCAAGGTAGTCCGCCGCCCCCATAGGGGACACAGGAGACGCCTGTGCACTTTACAGTGCACAGACCCACCAGGATTATGGGTCGCGTCCGACTGCAAGAGGAGCAGCAGGGACTCGGGACAGAGCATTAGGGATCTCCGGCCGGGATGGAGCATTGGGATCTCGCTGGTCTTCAGTATTGCGCTGAAGGATGTACGTTAGCTGGATGTATTCAGGTAAGGTGCCTTTAATTTACAATGTTTATTTGTATGGAGTTTGTGCTTTTAATTTACAATGTTTATTTGTGTGTGTATGGTGCTTGTGCTTTACTGGAGTTTGTGTATGGTGCTTGTACTTTACTGGAGTTTGTGTATGGTGCTTGTGCTTTACTGGAGTGTTTGTGTATGGTGCTTGTGCTTTACTGGAGTGTTTGTGTATGGTGCTTGTGCTTTACTGGAGTGTTTGTGTATGGTGCTTGTGCTTTACTGGAGTGTTTGTGTATGGTGCTTGTGCTTTACTGGAGTGTTTGTGTATGGTGCTTGTGCTTTACTGGAGTGTTTGTGTATGGTGCTTGTGCTTTACTGGTGTGTGTGTGTGCATGTGTGTGTGTGAAAATGCCCCAGGTGCTTATGGTGGTGTGGTAGGGAATGCCTCAGGCTTGAACCCTGTACCCTGTATGCAGGTGTTAAAGACTTGAGTTCCCTACCCACCACCATTTGTAAAAAATTTCAGATTTTTGCCTTATATTCGATCTGATCTGTTCCTCATAATATCTGTGGTTTGTAAATGTTGCAATGCTTGATATTTGGTGTAGTAGTAGCATTGTTGCCTCACAGCTGCAGGTTCTTGGGTTTGATTCTTGGCTGGGGTTCCTTCTTTGTGGGGTCTGTATCTTCTCTCTGTGTTTGTGTGGGTTTGCTTTTGTGTCCTCCCATGTTACAAAGACATGTCTGCATTATTTCTTCCTGGGCCTCTGCTGAAAATTGTTTATTTGTTCCAAGTCAGACTGTCCTGATTAAAAAATGTTAAATAAAATTGACAGGCATTTGAATTTCAGACTTAAGGGTTTCTGAATGTTTAACTCTTGTATTTGATGGTGCAGTGGTAGTATTGTTGCCTCACAGCTATAGGTTTTCTGGTTTGATTCTTGGTTGGGGTGGCTTCTGTGTGGAGTCTGCATCTCCTCCATGTGTTTGTGTGGATTTGCTCTGGTGCCCTGCCATTTTACAAAGACGTGTCTGCAGTTTTAATCCCTGCTGAAAATTGGTTTTGTTCTGTCCGCAGTAAAATTGACAGGCATTTGAATTTCAGACTTCAGGTTTCTGAATATTTAATTCCTTGCATAATTGATGGGGAAGTGGTAGTATTGTTGCCTCACAGCTATAGGTTTTCTGGTTTGATTCTTGGTTGGGGTGGCTTCTGTTTGGAGTCTGCATCTCCTGCCTGTGTTTGTGTGGATTTGCTCTGGTGCCCTGCCATTTTACAAAGATGTGTCTGCAGTTTTAATCCCTGCGTCTCTGCTGAAAATTGTTTTTGTTCTGTCCGCAGTAAAATTGACAGGCATTTGAATTTCAGACTTCAGGTTTCTGAATGTTTAATTCCTTGTATAATTGATGGTGCAGTGATAGTATTGTTACCTCACAACTATAGGTTTTCTGGTTTGATTCTTGGTTGGGGTGGCTTCTGTCTGCATCTCCTCCCTGTATTTGTGTGGATTTGCTCTGGTGCCCTGCCATTTTACAAAGACGTGTCTGCAGTATTAATCCCTGCCTCTGCTGAAAATTGTTTTTGTTCTCTCCGCAGTAAAATTGACAGGCATTTGAATTTCAGACTTCAGGTTTCTGAATGTTTAATTCCTTGCAGATTTGATGGTGCAGTGGTAGTATTGTTGCCTCACAGCTGTAGGTTTTCTGGTTTGATTCTTGGTTGGGTGGTTTCTGTGTGAGTCTGCATCTCCTCCCTGTGTTTGTGTGGATTTCCTCTGGTGCCCTGCCATTTTACAAAGACGTGTCTGCAGTATTAATTCCTCGCCTCTGCTGAAAATTGTTTTGTTCTGTCCGCAGTAAAATTGACCGGCATTTGAATTTCAGACTTCAGGTTTCTGAATGCTTAATTCCTTGCAGATTTGATGGTGCAGTGGTAGTATTGTTGCCTCACAGCTATAGGTTTTCTGGTTTGATTCTTGGTTGGGGTGGCTTCTGTGTGGAGTCTGCATCTCCTCTCTGTGTTTGTGTGGATTTGCTCTGATGCCCTGCCATTTTACAAAGACGTGTCTGCAGTATTAATCCTCGCCTCTGCTGAAAATTGTTTTTGTTCTGTCCGCAGTAAAATTGACCGGCATTTGAATTTCAAACTTCATGTTCTTCAGAATACATAGTAGCACAACCTTTTTTTCTAGCAATTTTCTAAGTTTATAAGATGAATATTTTAAATTTGTCCCTATTTTTGGGACTGTATTCCCCCATTATTGGCTTCGCCCAGGTTTTTGTGCTAAGGTTGACAGCTATGGCAAGAACTGAATTCACTGAATATGGACTGTAGAATTGTGCATATTTACTGATAAAGGTGCACTGTAGAATTGTGCATATTTACTGATAATGGTGGACTGTAGAATTGTGCATATTTACTAATAATGGTGGACTGTGGAATTGTGCATATTTACTAATAATGGTGGACTGTAGAATTGTGTATATTTACTAATAATGGTGGACTGTGGAAGTCTGAGTAGACTTTTATGATAAATGTTCTCAACTGGGCAGTTTTGCCATTATGGGTGCATATGTTTTGTTTCATTGCTTACTGGAAAAATGTTCAAAACAAATTTAAAACACCCTCTAACAAGTGTACTGTATTGTACAAGGAATATAATTTTTAGTACAATGAGGAAGGTGTATCAAAGAGCACATGTATGTTTCATATGCAAGGGGCCTATGATTCAAAAACAGCCCAAAATTAATCTTTATCTGCCACTGGCAAAATGTATTTTCTTTGAATGTGGGTTTCAATGCTGTTTCAATGAATGTGAGTTTCAAGGGCAGAGAAGTTTTAATGCTAAGTTTTCATTGTGAGACTGCATTGCTTTGTTTAACAGATGACTTAATGTTTGTGCTGTAAAATACAAAATAAAACTTTCAAATGAAGTCCAATCATTGAAGTAAAGCAGTATGCACATTAGTGTTTATGGTAAATGGAGTGAAATAGCCAAGTAATGGTTAATTGGAATGGCTGCAGAGGCTCCAGTTCAACCATTATTTTGTCGGGGGGGGGAAGGGCAGCAAACTCAGACAGGCCCAGCTGAACTATACCTCCCAACTGTCCAGATTTTCAAAGAATGAATAGATTTTTGTTTCTTATTTTTGGTTTGTTGTTCATAAAATGTGCAGTTTTAATTCCTAAATGATTTGCCAGAAGTCACTAAATAATAAGTTTCAGACTTCATAACCTTCATAAAAATGCATGTTAAAGTAAGAGCCGCTCTATCAACTGTCTCAATTTATACAAGAGCAATTTTTAGTACTGTTTATATGTGCCCCCAATATATTTGGCCTTGTTCAGATTTACTGCATTAACAGGTTGAGAGTTACATGCAAATTGCTTTATAGAATTAGGCATAGCCAACCTCTCAACTGTCCCCAATTTTTGGCTCAAAATGTTGCTCTTCCCCCTAATAATCCCTCCGCAAAATAGCAATTTTGGAAGAAAACATGGAGGGTTTACAATTAAGAAATAACTGTAATAATCAAAGTTATAGATTACTTGAAATGCATGTAGATTCTTTTATTTTGTCAGCTGCTCAAGGTAGCAGTACTAATATTAAAGTGTCCCTTCTTTGACAGGTAGAAGCTGTATTGTGTGTCTATTTTATATTTTTGCATCACATTTTTGGTCCATTTTTCATAAAATTGTGTTCTTTGGCAAATTAGTGACAAATCACTAAAGACTGAAGTTAGAAAATGACAGACATTTGAGTTTCAGATTTTATACCCTTCAGAAAATTCATACTAATGCAAGACCTATTCTATTATCTTTCTAAGTTTATTAGAGCAATATTTAAAAATTGTCCTTATTGTTGTGCCTTTGTCCCACTTCTGTGTATGGCTTTGTCCAGATTTCTTGCTCTTGAAGTTGAGAGGTATGACAAATGTGTCAGGGCCATCACAGTCAGCCAGAGAGATTTCAAATTGTGACATGCTTGTTGCACCCCACTCCCCATGTAGTGACTCTGGATGTGTCCAAGCAAGGCAAGGAGTAGTTGTATCTACCTTGGATGGGGAGGACACACTGCATAAGTACTACAGTGGCTTTTCATCTGTCCTTGATTTTGCAGAATGGTCTGGTTTCTGTCATATTTTTGTACTGTTGATTTATGCTTATTACTCAAAGTGCCTGTTGCTCTGTGTTTAAGTAGCAATGCTTTATTGACCATAAGGTAAGCTTGTCTGACATCGTAAGATGCAAGTAAGCTTTAATAAGCATACTGTTAAAGAATTGCCAACATTGAAAGCCTTTCTGTTGTTGCCATGCAGAGAATACTTGACTAGATAATGTATAAGCCTTGGGTATTAAAGGACAGGATTCCATTATTTTAAAAAGCTTATTACACTTGTTGGAGACTTCCAGTCATCTCTACAGGCTTTACCCGTAAACTAAACAGGATGCCAATCATGTGTGGTCCATAACCTGTACAGTAATCCTTTAAGCAATGTATCTTGAGCTTGTTTCTTGTTTGCTTTTCATTTTTTACTTTTATCATGTTTTCCCCATGAAACAAGTTATCAGGCAGCAGGTCTTTTTTGGATAAGAAACATTTTTACAAGTGGGGGCATCACATAGATTTCTACTTTCAGCATGTTGCTTGGTACTTTAATAAAGCTGAATATATTATAATTAGAACTGCAGTGCAAGGAGAAGTGGTTTGAGTTGAGTGCTTCTGGTTTTTCTTATACTTGATTTTGACTGGCATTCCAGTAATGTATTTAAAAAGTAATTTATTTTTTCATGCCTCACAACCTTTTGTTTCCATCTAGATATTAAGTAAGCTGTCATGCAGCCAATGCATTGAAATATTTTTATTCTTCTACACTTATTTTTGTCTTGATTGGACTTTCATAATGATGGTTTGCCACCCAGGGCAGCGTATTTAATTAAAGTTAGTTTTTTTGTGGTTTTGTGCATAGCTCCTCCCCTTTATGGTTGACCACACCCCTTCCCTTTGACCCCGCCCATTCAGCGTCTCCTGCAGCCCCCCTGTGATTTGAAGTCACCAGCCGCCACTGTATCTACCCATAGCTACATGGAGATATACCTCTCCCTCTCCATAGTACAAATGTATACATACAGAGACCGAATACATATACATACCCACATATTGATATATACATATGCAGACACCCATAAACCCATATGTCGTTAGATATATATATATACATATATATGTGTGTGTGTGTGTGTGTGTGTGTGTGTGTGTGTGTGTGTGTGTGTGTGTGTGTGTGTGTGTGTGTGTGTGTAAATATAATGTATATAGCTAGGATATGATACAGCAGTTATGGATTACATATGTTTACAGGCCGTGCATATGGGGGTGAGGGGTCCAATCAACAAACATCTAACACGTAGCATCGACCCCCCCCCCAGCTAGACCGGTGAAACATACAGACACACAATAAAAGTAAACACACCACTGCTTCCCAGACCACAGGCAGGATACTACCAGTGGGAGAGTCCTGCCAGGTCTAATTTTGAAACAAAGACATCAATGTCCCTTGTGGGACACCTCAAAAATTACTGATCATTGCAGTCAGTTCCTGTCATGAGTCATCAAACCAGGCTGTAGACATACACAGACCAGTAGGTTTTGCAAGCTTGATAACCCATGGGTCGACACAATGTACGACATAGGTCCTGACACACGGAGAGTGTGCAGTGTGTAGTGATGTGGTTAGACTCCACCTGTACCCACACTAAGGATGAGTGCTGTAGAGGAGGGGCAGGTGGGGAAACTATGGGTATGCAATTATGGGCCTAGGCATGCAGGTGTTGGCTGGCACAGTTGTATTAGTACCACTCTGGGGATGTAAGCAATATTCCAAAATGGGCAGAGCTTATGCCCATACCTCTCAACCCCTAAGAGCAAATCCACTGGACAAGACATAAACCATTAGGGGAACAAATAGTTCATAGGTTCATAGTTCAGTACTAAGCTAACTGCCCTTGTGAGACATTTTTAAGCCTAGCCAATTATTTCTTGTGAGACTCAAAACCTGCACCTTGTGTTTGTAAGGCAAACACCTTAGCCATTAAGCCACCCTCCCAACCTCTCAGGTTAGGTATGGTAGGGACCATACCTCTCAACTGTCCGTGATTTTCAGGGACGTCCCTGATTTTGACTCAGATTTTAACTCTGTCCCTCGTAATCCCTCCTAAAACTAGTGACTTTTGGAGGAAAGGTGGTGAATTACACTTAATGAATAATGACAATAATTAAGTGTTATAAACTCCTTTTACTTCAGAAAATGTGTATTAATTCATGCTCTTATTCTGTCAATGTTTCAAGTTAATAGCACTAATATTTTAAAAGTGTCCCTGATTGTCCCTGAGTGTTTCTTGACTTGTAAAATATAATAATACTACCATCGACCACAGGACAAGCAGAACACGACAATGAGGCACAAACCAGGAATAAAAAAGTTGAAGTTTAATCCAATAGGTCACACTGACTGAGCGCTTTTCTCAGTACAACTGGCTTCTTCAGAGTCGTTAACAAACACACCCAGCTTGGTTTCCTGAGCATAGATTGAAGAAAAAAAGACGCTGCCTGCCATCTGTTTTTTTCTTCAATCTATGCTCAGGAAACCAAGCTGGGTGTGTTTGTTAACGACTCTGAAGAAGCCAGTTGTACTGGAGAAAGCGCTCAGTCAGTGTGACCTATTGGATTAAACTTCAACTTTTTTATTCCTGGTTTGTGCCTCATTGTCGTGTTCTGCTTGTCCTGTGGTCAATGGTAGTATTATTATTTTTTATTGTGGGTTCCTGCTTTGGAGCTGTCTTCATTTTCTATTTTGTTTCTTGACTTGTCCCTGATTTAGTTGAAATTTGTCCCCACTTGTTTGAGAGGTCTGATAGGGATGGAAAGCACATATTCCGCTTACAACCTTAGAAAGCTGATAGAATAATAGGTATGCATTAGCATGACTCCGCTGAAGGATGTGGGGTCCTAAACTCAATTACTTGTCTGTATTTAATGGTGTCATTTCCCAGGTATTTGCCAGACATGTGCAGATTGTAAGAGGAATACACCAATAGTATGAAGCAAACTCTGGCCAGGCCATGGATTCCGTACAGTCAACTGGCATGCTTACGCCTAATGGGCAGCCATTCCCGATATGGGTCCCACCACACCACAGTCCAGTTTAAATGGCTAAGTATGGTATGACCATATGTGTCGCTGCATAACCCACCACACAACACCTATGAACACATGGTCGCAGCACCCCACTGTAGGCATGTAGGCCAATGTAATAGGCATCAGAAGGTATTATTGTAGTCCTCACCCCCACCAAGGGGTGTGAGTATCAGATGCAAACACCAAATGCAATGCATTTGCAATTGCAGGAGCAAGCGGGTGTAAGCCTGTTCGCATGCCGGTATGCAAGTATCACACTGGTGAACCAATGTAGAGGCTGAGTGGAAAATAATTTTCTTGGGTGGCGAAAGCCAGGGTACCTTTTTGGCTAGGCTTATATAGGCCCTAGGGCTAATAGCCTAGTACCTACCTACCTATGAACCTATGAACCTATGAAGAAACTTTATCCATAGGTTAGCATTGCTTAGCTCTGTGCAAACCCGTGCACACCCACTCACAACTGCTTTAAAGTGCCTTAATCACTCTGTACCCAACAGCTCATGTTCTGGCCAGCAACAAAATAACTAACCTCTGCAAGGCTAGAACTCTGGACCCTGTACATCACAGTCATAGTAGCAAACCACTATGCCATGATAGCAGTACATATAAAGGAGGTATCAGCAAACTAATCCTCACAACAGGGAAATCAAATCAAATATGTGAACTGAATCTATGTACAGTGTAATGTGCTATGACCTGCCACAGACCATAAATATGTGAATTGGAATACTGCAGTAAACATAGAGTTGAGGTGTCACTGTAATAAAGATATAAAGTCCCCAGGACCCCATACAGTGTATGTACACATGAATGACAGATACCAGCCACATATATAACCTGCAATGAGTAAGACGTCATTGACAAAAGGCAAATATAATGCTAGATAACCAATAAGCAATGCTAACTGCAGCACAGCCCAACTAAGTAATTGTAAGCAACTCGTAGGGAAGCCAATACAATATGTCCCCAGGTACACCTCTTTAAGCAGTGCCAACCTGAAGTAAGCAGGTGTGCCCATAGCTTAGCCTTTTCTAAGCTGGCCAATTATGGAAAAGTTCAGGAATACGGCCCTACTTAAACTGAAGAGGCGGGAATACGGTTCATAACTGGTTGTAGCATCCCCCTGCAGGCAGAATGGCTGGAGTGGGAGAAGGCAATTGCTTTAGAGCACAGCGCTGGGGCATCCAGGAATCCAAATTCATGGTATGGCTCCTGGTAAAGCACCATGACAGGAGACTACTGCAGGGCCAGTACCAGGGCTAGCAGTACAAAATGGAAGCCTGGGACAGTCTCGCACGTGACCTCACTAGCGCCACAGGTATCCCCCTGGCTGGTGAGCAGGTCAGGCACCATCATGCAGACCTGAATCAGCGGGGGGGGGGATGTCCTGGAACAGTGGATCCAGGAAGCAAGGCAGATGC